>NC_134830.1:151769564-151869630 GCF_004210375.1 Tachypleus tridentatus
GACACTTTGGTCGCAGAATTTATTATAAACAGAATGACAACAGAAAATACTATCGCGTGACATTTGGTCGCAGAATTGATTATAAACAGAATGACAACAGAAAATACTATCGCGTGAGACTTTGATCAAAGAATTGATTATAAACAGAGTGATAACAAAAGAGTATCGTGTGACACTGTGGTCCCAACTCAGATTAATTAATACAGTTTATATATGTAACACAACATATTTTCCTTTTACTTGATTTATACATAAACATGAAACCTTACCATCCATTTGAGGCATTTCATTGCTCCCATTTGGGCAGCAGCGTGGATTGGCGCCATACCATCTTTTGCTCGAAGCAAGAGGGGAGCCATCGGCTGCCAAGACCAGAAACTTTAGAACGTCCAAGTGACCTTCCTGTGCCGCTAGGTACACTGGAGTGACATTATTTTCCATCTGGGCGTTAGCGCTGTCTCATGAAACGTGTAAGTTACATTTAAATCTCATCAAGGCATAAAAAAATATAGAGAACATTGAAACAGTAGAGCAGAAGTGATAAAAACAAATGTTAAAAATAATAAATAAAATCTTCTCATCGTAACTTTAACAAAGTGTCTAATTTATCATCATATTAAAATATCGGTAATAACCCGTTTCGTTACTTTGGTAGATAAGTCGATCTTAAAACTAGATATACTTCTGCAGGGTTCCCGCACGTGTTCAAGAGTAAATAAAACTAAAGTTAAAAGTAACAATTATTTTTCAATTCTTGCTTTTAAAGTTAATATTTCATGCTGCGTTGTAGCCTGCAGAGTGGATAATTTTTCTCGTGATTCATGGCACGCCCACATTTCAATGACGTCACGACAGTACAAATTACAACTTTAAGGGTTCCTTTATGACATAATTCAAGTATCTACTCACTGACAGATAGACAACACTACTGTATTGTGGTGCAAGTGGCTAAAATAGGTGACCTTTCCAGGCAGCCTTTCGAGGAAATTATGATATAAGTTCACGTTTTGATTGTTTTGAAGTTGATCGGAATGGATTCAGGGTTATTATATATTTAATATTTAGGTTTTCTATTATTAGGAACCATCTTTGTTATTATAAGTTTAATACTTAGGTTTCCTATTGTTAGGAACCATCTTTGTTATTATAAGTTTAATATTTAGGTTTCCTATTGTTAGGAACCATCTTTGTTATTATAAGTTTAATATTTAGGTTTCCTATTGCTAGGAACCATCTTTGTTATTATAAGTTTAATATTTAGGTTTCCTATTGTTGGGAACCATCTTTTTATCAAGTGTTTTGTTGGTTTTGAGATGTTAGACGATTAGCGTTGTCTACCTTGGAATTAACACGATGAGTGTTAATAAAAAAGCAGGTGCGAAAATTTGACAGTAAAACTATTTGAGTTGGTGTGAAGTTTTATTATTAAAACACTTGAGTTGGTGTGAAGGTTTAGCACTGTAACATTTGAGTTGGTGTGAAGTTTTAACATTATAATATTTGAGTTGGTGTGAAGTTTTATCATTAAAATATTTGAATTGGTGTGAAATTTTTGCACTAATATTTGAGTTGGTGTGAAGTTTTATCATTAAAATATTTGAATTGGTGTGAAATTTTTGCACTGTAACATTTGAGTTGGTGTGAAGTTTTAACATTATAATATTTGAATTGGTGTGTAGTTTTAGCACTGTAACATTTTAGTTGGTGTGAAATTTTAGCATTAAAATATTTGAGTTGGTGTAAAGTTTCATTATTAAAACACTTGAGTTGGTGTGAAGTTTTAGCACTGTAACATTTGAGTTGGTGTGAAGTTTTATTATTAAAACACTTGAGTTGGTGTGAAGTTTTAGCACTGTAACATTTGAGTTGGTGTGAAGTTTTAGCATTAAAACACTGAAGCTGGTGTGAAGTTATAGCATTAAAAACACTTCAGTTATAAATATTTTTAAATTCTCTTTAAACTCATTCTGACAGGTCTATACTTGTATTATTTGTTCGATAAATTTCAAGTAGCTTTCAATGCCTCAGAGGTGCTTGTTTTAAGTTTCGCGCGAAGCTACACGAGGACAATCTCTGCTAGCCATCCCTAATTTAGTAGCTAGTCAGCACGATCCACCGCCAACTTTTTACTTACTCTTTTACCATTGAATAGTGGGATTGTCCGTCACATAAAACGTCTCTACGGCTGAAAGGGTGAGCATGTTTGATGGGACGGGAATTCAAACCTGCAACCCTCAAGATGACAAGTCGAGCGCCCTAACCATTTGGCCATTCTGAGTAACTCAGAGGTGAGCTTAAATAGCTTATAACTAAACTTCGGGATTTGATCCATATGGTGGATACAGTTGGACGTTTAATAAACAGTCAAATATGTGGTGTAAGAACCATGAGGCTCAAGCTCTATGCGAAATGTTCAATTTGTACTTTCGAAACCACCATCACTAAAAGGACTCACCTAAGAAAAAAAAAGTTCATGCTCAACACATGCATTGACGTCTCTGATTTTGAATTGATAGACTGAAAGGGAAGACTGGTGGCGAACAACATCCCAGTCCTAACATTTGAGCTTCTCTTAATTTATTATACAATGTGATCTGACCGTCACTCTTATAACGCACCTATGGTCCATGGTACAATAATAGTTTACATTATCATTCACATTCCCAAGTATGTGAATCGTCTTGTTTTTTATGTTCCCCTTTGTTACAGGCAAAGTAAATGTGACCATTTGTAAATATCACTTGTAGCTTCCAGAGTATTAAAAATTAAGGGATTCGAAATCCGGGTGCCTGATTTTCTTTTGAAGTTCTTTAATTGTGACTTATCAACTTTTTTTTCATACGCTTGCCTTGTGTATTATCTTTTATGCGCAAAATATTATAGAGTTGAATATTTGAGGTTTGTCCATCACAGGAATTGAACCCGAATGTTAACGTTATAAGCCATTTCGTAAACTAAACATTTGAAAGTCAAATTTCCGAATCAGTGACCACCAATTGAAGGTTGGTGTTCATTCTATGTCACTTTCTTTATCCTTAAAACATCAGTACTGAATATTTTTGTCTTCGAAAAAATGCTGATAAGCAATTCTATTAGCTCTCCCAAATGGCTCATGGGTAAGGTGAAAGCTTGGTTTCTTTTCCACACTCGAGTTAACCCCAATGTGTCTCTTTACACAAACTGACTTGATTTTCATTCGGAGTTAAAATCGAACACATACTGTCTATTTCGGTCTGTAAATGAACGGATAACGAGGTGAGACTGCTTCGAGCTAAATAATTACAATTTTCTAACAATCTGTTATAATAAACCAAATTACCTTGTCCTAAATAGTATTTTATCTTTACAAAAAGAAGAAAAAATAAAAGAAAAATTAACTTCTAAGCTCGTCCACAGATGTCGCTTGAAAAGGAGCAATCTAGTACAGTGTATGTGAAATATTTATTCGACATGTTTGTTTCTTAACTTTCACACAAAACTACTCGAAAACTATCCGTCTCCTACGTTTGAAGTGGTAAACTACAAGAAGGTTGTTAGTCAACACCTTCCGCAAACTCTTGGGTTACTATTTACCAAAGAAAAATGGGATTAGCCGAACATAGTAACGCCCCCCAGCAGCCAGAACAGGCATGTTAGGGAATGAGATTCGAATCTGCGGCCCTTCAAACTACAAGTCGAGTGTCTTAACCACCAAACCGTTTATCATTAAATGAAAGGATGACATATGATGAGTTAAAAGCAGTTACAGTCACAAAGTTACAGAAAATGAGAGGTAGTATCCTAAAGACAGATCCGAAACGTTGTAGCCTTTGAAGCTTTAGAAAATGAGAGGTAGTATCGTAAAGACAGATCCGAAACGTTGTAACCTTTAAAGTAATAGAAAATGAGAGGTAGTATCGTAAGACAGATCCGAAACGTTGTAACCTTTAAAGAGTAATAGAAAATGAGAGGTAGTATCGTAAAGACAGATCCGAAACGTTGTAGCCTTTGAAATTTTAGAAAATGAGAGGTAGTATCGTAAAAGACAGTTCGAAACGTTATAACCTTTAAAGTCATAGAAAATGAGAGGTAGTATCCTAAAAACAGATCCGAAACGTTGTAGCCTTTGAAATTTTAGAAAATGAGAGGTAAGTATCGTAAAGATGACAGTTCGAAACGTTATAACCTTTAAAGTCATAGAAAATGAGAGGTAGTATCCTAAAAACAGATCCGAAACGTTGTAGCCTTTGAAATTTTAGAAAATGAGAGGTAGTATCGTAAAAGACAGTTCCGAAACGTTATAACCTTTAAAGTCATAGAAAATGAGAGGTAGTATCCTAAAAACAGATCCGAAACGTTGTAGCCTTTGAAATTTTAGAAAATGAGAGGTAGTATCGTAAAAGACAGTTCCGAAACGTTATAACCTTTAAAGTCATAGAAAATGAGAGGTAGTATCTAAAAACAGATCCGAAACGTTGTAGCCTTTGAAATTTTAGAAAATGAGAGGTAGTATCGTAAAGACAGTTCCGAAACGTTATAACCTTTAAAGTCATAGAAAATGAGAGGTAGTATCCTAAAACAGATCCGAAACGTTGTAGCCTTTGAAATTTTAGAAAATGAGAGGTAGTATCGTAAAAGACAGTTCCGAAACGTTATAACCTTTAAAGTCATAGAAAATGAGAGGTAGTATCGTAAAAGACAGTTCCGAAACGTTATAACCTTTAAAGTCATAGAAAATGAGAGGTAGTATCCTAAAAACAGATCCGAAACGTTGTAGCCTTTGAAATTTTAGAAAATGAGAGGTAGTAGCCTCAAGACAGAAATTTCCTTTGAAAATGGATAACCAGAACACAATGATAAAAACTTTTTTGAAAAGACTGTTTACAATATCCACATAGTGCGACCAACTTTTGACTTTATTAGTTGTTCTGCAACAGAGTCAGTTATTTTCTATGATAAATCAATCCAATCTAACACTTTGCGCTTCACTGAAATTTAGTGTGCACTTAATGGATGATTGATGTATACAAATAATTGGCTGAAATACACAGTGTAGCGAACTATAGCAACGTCACAGATCAGTGAGAAACTTTCATTTCAGCTTGTGTTCTTAATTCTTTAAAGCTTATAATGCTAACGCACCATGTGAATATTTTTTGTTGTTTTTTGCTATGTTTTGACAACGTTTCGAAACCTGTTTTACTCTTATATTTACCCACTGCACCATATATCATCACTACATATCTCATCTAGGCAAGTGAGCATAAATCATTATTACATATTTGAATTCTTAGGCAAGAAAACATATACTTATTGCATAGCGCAAATAGCCCTCGTGCAGCTTTGCACGAAATTCGAACAAACGAACTTATTGCTTATTTTAACTCTTGTGTTTTCTTATGGCAAAGCCACATCGGGCTATCTGCTGAGCCCACCGAGTGGAAACAATTTGTTTGTTTGTTTTGAATTTCGCGCAAAGCTACTCGAGGGCTATCTGCGCTAGCCGTCCCTAATTTAGTAGTGTAAGGCTAGAGGGAAGGCAACTTGTCATCACCACCCACCGCCGACTCTTGGGCTACTCTTTTACCAACGAATAGTAGAATTGGATTGACCGTCACATTATAACGCCCCACAGCTGAAAGGGCGAACATGTTTGGTGCGACCAGGATTCGAACCCGCGACCCTCGGATTACGAACGCCTTAACACGCTTGGCCATGCCAGGCCAGAGGGGTAACGAACCTCCGATTTTAGCGTTGTATTTTCAGCTCTTAAGCAACAGAATATATCCTTTGTGGTATGTTTATGCGGAGCACTACAATATTAAACATGTGGTATGTTTATGTGCAGCACTACAATATTACACATGTGGTATGTTTATGTAGAGCACTACGATCGTGTCCGTTTGAGGCACAAAGTTGAATTTACTAAATATAGATGTAAATAAACTTAACAATAAAGAAACAAGTTTATTATTTTAATAAGTCATCCATATATCAGTATCGTAGATGTTCATAAACTTAACAACAAAGATATTGTTTTCACCTTTGTGATATTATAATTATAATATTTTATGTGTACCAGTCTCCCCCTCAAAAATAAATCAAAACCCACTATTCGATCAGTCAAGAGTAGGCTAAGAATTGTGGGCGGTCGAGTACAGATAACCTGTGTGTAGCTTTGCATACAACTTTCAAACAAATGTGATTGTTTTCTCACTTAGATTATAATTTTGTTTATGTGTCATCACATAACGCATAAAAGTTCATTCCAAAATTTTCAATTAGACATTGATTATAAATGTTCACGTATGCAAGTTCTCGGTAATTAAATCTATATTTGAATAGTGTTGAAAGGAAACGTGTCATATTGCCCAACAAATCATTTTAAAACTAATTCCATCTGTCAGGTAACGACCCTTTTGTACGCTCGATTCATTCAGCGTTATAATAATAGTTCACTTTATTTGTTTAACCTCGTGACTCATGTAGATAGGTGGCGCGCCCTATGTTCACCAACACCTTTCATAAACATCTCCACCTTCCTAACAGAAGGGCCTACTTATCCGACGTGTTTATACAACTTTTAACATTATGCATAACAAATATTTTATCAAATAATGTCTTGTCGCCCTCAAGGCAATATTGAGGACGAATTTTTTGTTCTACAATAAAAACGTTTTTCAGTTGGATGATTATACGTTGAAAACTGGCAGGTACCGCCAGTGCTAGTGTGTTAACAAAGGTGTTATCTTTTACAAATAGTTCACGTACGGGTATTACAGGCGTGGCCTTTCTGTAATTTCTGCCAAAAGCAATAAGAAAATATATACTTTATACCTATATTAGAACAAGCCAAGTTAAACAATTATTTTTACAATAATTGTTCACCACAATCAGAAAGTTCAAACAATTCCATGAAAGCAAAACATATTTAACGAAAGGGTCAACGTTTAGCACTTAGAATATTTAAGTGTTGTTACACACCCTTTAGTTAACAAGTACTGAATTTTAACAGTCGTAAACACACCCTTTAGTTAACAAGTACTGAATTTTAACAGTCGTAAACACACCTTACAGTTAACAAGTACTGAATTTTAACAGTCGTAATACACCTTACAGTTAACAAGTACTGAATTTTAACAGTCGTAATACACCTTACAGTTAACAAGTACTGAATTTTAACAGTCGTAATACACCCTATACTGAACGAATAGTGGATTATAACAACCGTAATACACACTATAGTTAACAAATAGTGGATTATAACAACCGTAATACACTCTATAGTTAACAAATAGTGGATTATAACAACCGTAATACACTCTATAGTTAACAAATAGTGGATTATAACAACCGTAATACACTCTATAGTTAACAAATAGTGGATTATAACTATAATTAACAAGTAGTTGATTATACCTACCGTAATACACACTATAGTTAACAAGTAGTTGATTATACCTACCGTAATACACACTATAGTTAACAAGTAGTGGATTATAACAACCGTAATACACTCTATAGTTAACAAATAGTGGATTATAACTATAATTAACAAGTAGTTGATTATACCTACCGTAATACACACTATAGTTAACAAGTAGTTGATTATACCTACCGTAATACACACTATAGTTAACAAACAGTAGATTATACCTACCGTAATACACACTATAATTAACAAGTAGTTGATTATACCTACCGTAATACACACTATAGTTAACAAACAGTAGATTATAACTACCGTAATACACACTATAGTTAACAAACAGTAGATTATAACTACCGTAATACACACTATAGTTAACAAACAGTAGATTATAACTACCGTAATACACACTATAGTTAACAAACAGTAGATTATAACTACCGTAATAAACACATGTGTAACAACACATCGTTTTCAACACTCTACAATACTTTGACAAATAAAACAAAATATTTATATTCAGGTTAAAATACAACTGACATTCATGAACCATAATTCAAGCGAATGATTTCTTTAAACGTTGAAATATGGATAAAGTCTACAACAGCTGGAAGTCAGTTATATAACCATGACAGTTTCAAGAATTAAAACTAGGGTGTCAGTTATACAAACATGAATATTTTCAACAGTAATTTAACTGTTGACGACATAATTTCTCAAAATAAAAGTATTGATTTTATTGTTATAGTATTTCGCCACAGAATACTGTAGCCAATACAGTTTTATACAACTGACAACAGTTTAACATCTTTTCTCATTGTAATGATGATATACGCTGACTTTAAATTTTTGTTGTTAAGCACAAAGATACACAATGATCTCTGTATGCTGTACACAAGACAGGAATTAAACTACGAATTTTACCGTTAATAACTCAAAGTTTCGGCATATTAATAGTATACATTATGTCCTGACTTGTGATATTACGCATCATTCTTTTTATTCTTTGCGAATGGCCACAACCTTATGAGCTTGTTAAACTTTCCAGAGATAAAAGTCATTAACTTCATTTTCCATACACTTACATCGGCTCTGACAGCCTGAGGCCTTGAACTCACACTACATTAACTTGTTTCCTCTTCACCTGGCCTGGCATGGCCAGGTGGTTAAGGAGGTTGACACGTAATCTAAAGGTCATAGGTTCGAATCGCCGTCACACCAAACATGCTCGTCATTTCAGCTGTGAGCGGCATTAAAGTGTTACGATCAATCCCATTATTCTTTGGTAAAATAGTAGCCCAAAAATGGCCACGGGTAGTGATGACCAGCCTTTACGCTAATGCTTGAACATAAATGACTAAATTTCGTTACCGGTTTACCGATTAACGCTTCGTTTCAGAATGGTCTTAAACTTTTGACCAGCTAGGATTTAGGCTAATTTCATAATGTTCACATTTTTCCTATTAAATGCTAACAACGTTTCCCTCCCTCTTTTCTTATTTTCATCTTTCCAAGCTCTACTCAAATAAGTTGTTGAGTCTAACAACGCAAAATGCATAATTTTTCTTTATGTTCATTAACCTTTAGATTTTGGCCAGCAGTGTATATAGTCCTAGTTGTAACGCTTTATGGTTTTGTTTGGTTTGAATTTCGCGCAAAGTTAAACGAGGGTTATCTGCGCTAGCCTTCCCTGATTTAGTAGTGTAAGACTAGAGAGAAGGTAGCTAGTCAATCACAACCCAACGCTAACTCTTGAACTAATCATTTACCAATGAATAGTGGGATTAATCATAACTTTATAACGGACCCACGGCTGAAAGGGCGAGCATGTTTGGTGTAACGGGGATTCGAACCTATGACCCTCGGATTACGAGTCGAGTGCCTTAATCACCTGGCCATGCCGAGCTTCAATACTTGAAGTATTTCTTTATTATTCCAGCTCTGGTAGCATTGTTATACATGTTATGTCTGTTGTTAATATTGGAAACCCAGCGTTTAACGTGCGGAACTATGGATCTAAGTTCTGTGGTCAATGTCCCAAAAATCACGTTCTGTAATCGGGTGCAATAAGTACATTATAAAAGTAACGGTCAAATTCAATTATTCGATTGGAGTAACCCAAGGATTTGTGTTGATTAACTGTCATCCATCCAGTTTCTCACTTCAAAATTAAGGATTGCTAGCGCAGATAATCCTCGATTAGCTATGCGCAGAAAAAATTCCAACAAATAACATCGTAGTGTTGTCTCACTCGATTGTCTTTCACCTTTGAATAACGCAACATGAAATCCGAAACATTAGATCAGAAGTAAACAGCCGTCGATTAAAAAAAATGTACGTGTCCAATCTGCTGTTTAACTGTTAAACGAATCGCAACCTCAACAGTTAAGGTATTGAAATAGGTGGAGCAGTAAGTATGTAAGATGAACAGGGGCTGTTGTAATAGGTGGAGCAGTAAGTATGTAAGATGAACAGGGGCTGTTGTAATAGGTGGAGCAGTAAGTATGTAAGATGAACAGGGGCTGTTGTAATAGGTAGGGCAGTAAGTGTGTAAAATGAGCAGGGGTGTTGAAAAAGGTGGAGCAGCAAGTGTGTAAAATGAACAGGGGTATTGTTATAGGTAGGGCAGTAAGTACGTGAAATGAACAGGGGTGTTGAAATAGGTGAAGCAGTAAGTGTTTGAGATGAACAGGGGCTGTTGTAATAGGTGGAGCAGTAAGTATGTAAGATGAACAGGGGCTGTTTTAATAGGTGGAGCAGTAAGTGTGTGAAATGAACAGGGGCTGTTGTAATAGGTGGAGCAGTAAGTAGGTAAAATGAACAGGGGTGTTGAAATAGGCAGGGCAGTAAACCTGAAAACAACAGTATTGGTTTCTGTTTATTCAATATGTAAGATAGAGACTAGTTTCATAACGAAAATAAACCTGGAAAAAAAACGCATTGGTTTCTATGGATCCACAATGTAAGATATAGACTAAATTTGTAACTGAGGTAATCTTGAAAACAACTGTATTGGTTTTATTAAAAGAATAAGCAAGCAAAAGGAAATTTATTGTCAGCTAAACAAACACCAAGTAAACAATTACTGTAATCACTAAGTACCAATCTGTTCGGTTTCAGTCTCTTCACAAAATAAAGTAAAAATACAATTTGTTTGCTAGTTCAGACGTTTTGTACGACAGGTTGCTGGAACAAATTTATTATTAGGTTGTCCGAAAAACAACGGAAGATTTTTATATCAAAATTTTAGTTATTTATAGGGATAAGAAACCTGTTATTTTTACGACTACTGAAAAACTAAAGTTTTCTTCTATTCACCAGTGATTTTATTCTTTTCTAAAACTTTGTCTCTAATGATTCAGACTCTTACAATTAATGATGCAAAAAAATTGATGCGCAATTTTTCAAACTTCAATTATGACCAATTCAAACTTGGTCATAATGCATGGCGGCCCGGCATGGCCAGGTGGGTTAAGGCGTTCGACTTGTAATATGAGGGTTGCGGATTCGAATCCCCATCGCACCAAACATGCTCGCCCTTTCAGCCGTGGGGGTGTTATAATGTTACAGTCAGTCACACTATTCGTTGGTAAAAGAGTAGCCCAAAGGTTGGCGGTGGGTGGTGATGACTAGCTGCCTTCCCTCTAGTCTTACACTGCTAAATTAGAGGCGACTAGCGCAGATAGCCCTTGAGTAGCTTTGCGCGAAATTCAAAACAAACAAACAAAGAAACATAATGCATCGCCAACAGCTTGTAACATCAACCAAAAATGGGGCGAAGGAATAACCACTGAATGTACAATACAGCATTGGTTCCAGAATTTTCGTAATAAAGATGTGAGTCTTGAAGATAAGGAAGTCAGAGGACGTCCTTCTGCTGTTGAAAATTACCAATTAACAGCATTAGTGGAAAGATACCCGCACCAAAGGGTTCGAGAAATGACACAAGAATTGTGTGTTCACATTTCCATAATTTCGAACCACCTCGAGCACACTGACAAAGTGAGGAAGTTCTACAAGTAGGTTCCACACTAACTCAGTGAGAATCAGAAAAAAATCACTGTTTTAAACTGTGTTCTGTGTTGATTTTGCGCAACAAAAATAACACATTTCTTGACTGAATTGTCACCTGCGACGAAAAGTGGATCCTTTACAACAACAGAAAACAATCTGCACAATGGATCAACCGTCATGAACCTCCAAAACAATTTCCAAACCAACGTTTTACCAACAGAAGACTGTGGTCACTGTATGGTTGTCTGTGACAGGTATTATCTATTACAGCTTGTTTAACCAGGACCAGAATATCACTGTGGAAGTTCACTGTCAAGAATTGGAGGTAATTCTTAGAAAGTTGAGTATAACAAATGTCAGCATTAGTCAATCGAAGAAAGAGGACCAATCTTATTTCATGATAATACTCGACCACATGTTGTTCAAAAGTTGTAGGTCTTCAAAGTTTGTTTATTGTTGGCAAAAAGTGTGTAGATTCACCAGGGTTCTATTTGATTAATAGCGTTGCTTTTGAATATTGTTATTTCTTAGTACAATAAAATTCCCCCATTATTTTTCGAACAACCTGATATATACTAGTCGAAATTTAGTTACAAGTCGTTTTCTACAGGTTCCTGAGATTTCTAAGAAGTTTAAAAAATATAAAATTATTACTTCACAATTCCTTGGTGTTTAAATCTATTTTACACTGGAACGTTTCTTGCGCTTTTTGGCTTCCGTAGTATTTAGAGAACCTTACAAAAAGGGTAAAAACCGTGTTACACCTTTTCACTTCCACGTTGTTGTTTTTTTATCATTTCTTACAAAACTTAATGTTATATATCAGTATTCTATACTCTGTTAAAGACTTAACGTACAGGATCGTTTCTATCATTGTATCGCCTCTTATGAAATAAAGGTGACCCGACATGACCAGGTGAATAGGGCACTCGACTCCTAATCTGAGGGCCACAAATTCGAATCCCTGTCACACCAAACGTGCTCGCTCTTTCAGCCGTGGGGAATTTATAATGTTACGGTCAATTCCGCTATTCTTTGGTAAAAGAGTAGTCTAAGAGTTGGCGGTGGGTGGTTATGCTAACTGCCTTCCCTCTAGTCTTATAGTGTTAAATTAGGGACGGCTAGCGCAACTGGCCCTCGTGTAACTTTGCGTGAAATTCACAAAAATAAACAAAGAAAAGTTTACTTTGTTCACGCTTCAGTGATATTTAATGAAGTCAGAAATCAAACATATTTGATCTTTTTTCTTGGTTTTGAAAATCTATTATGTTTCATATCTACCGTATCTTTTGAATATAAATAAAATGAAAAACACAATCCGTACCTGAGCTCAGGACACGCCTCTACGAGCAATTTAACACAGTCCAAACAGCCCTTAGCCGAAGCATAATGGAGCGCTAGCGCCCCCGTGCTGGTCTTCTCTAGAACAGGCATTCGTGCTTCCCGTAATAACCAACGAACCACACTTCGCCGACCGTACCTGTCCAAAATATAAATAAAATGAAGAAACATCTTATTGCAATCCAAAGTTTCCGTTAACAAGCCATCAAACATATACAAAATTAAAACAAGTCCGAACCAGGCAACATTTCTCATCAGTTCCAAATTTTTAGAGTTAAACCGTCAAAAATGATTTAAAGTAGGACGTAACAAAGAAATAAGTAACTTTGAGTATATCTGTTCTCTTTTATCCTAGAAAATATACAGCATGTAAAATAATTACATTACCGTCCATTACTTTACTACAGGGTGTACAACTAATTGGGTAACAGATAAAGTCATTAATTTACAATCGTAAGGTTGTTATTACAATGCGAAAGAAAATATAAGCTGTGAAAATCCAGAAAGTGTAATGGATAGTTTATTATTTCAGCGAGCCTCAATTATACTGTTTCTTTTTTATTGTAATTCATAAAACATGATAATAAATTTTAGTAATTTCCAATCAGAGTACCCTATGTACCTAGAGCGAAACTTAAAAATGAACCCTGCTACCAGTACAGCTAATTAATTATACTTTGCTTATGTTTCTACTTAGGAAGATCAGAACGCATTATTTCATCATTTGGACACCCTCGTTCTTAACGACATTCCTGGCCGTAAACCTAATAATATCTCTCGAGGTTCGGTCAGCTCAGGAGAGTGAAATTAGTTCTAAATACAGATCCTAAGCAAAAAAAAAAAACAATGCTAATCAATCAGTTCATGTCAGGACGCCTTTAAATATCCCAATCAAACTGTTTTTCGTAAAAGAGACTTTTGATAAATGAAGTTCATGTAACAGCAGCTAAAGGAAGAGCTTTTTAAACAGACTGAGATCCAATTCAACTCAACTTAGAAGCGTCAGAACTCTGCATGTGCTGGAAAATCTCTCTCACGCCATCTTGCTGTAGGTTATGAATTACTTAATTAACAGAAATCGCTGAAGAAACATCATTCGAGCGGTGAGGAATTCAGCAAAGCTTGGAATAAAATTAACACACGTAACACATTAAAGTTTTCTAAGACCCAGTTTACACTTTGTTTCAAAAACTGGACTACGCAAACAATTTTAAGATAAAGAAAATGTTCAAAACAAAAATCCAGTTATGGGTTCAAAAACCTAGATTTCGATCATCTAGTTATATTTCTTGCTTGCTTCGTTTTGGTTTTTCTTTAATGCGTGAAAGAAGCCAGAAGGGAAAAATAAAGAAAACGCCTTGCTACAGTATATTTATAAAAGCGAATCTCTCGACTCTCTATTCAACCAGAATTGGGCCAATTAGAAGTACGTTAAATCTCATAAGAATAATGTTTCCTGGTTCTGGTAATTTTGACTTAAGACACTAACACTGTGAATATCTGTGACTTACTTCTTATAATAATAGCTTATTAAAAAATTCCACAACAGGCTCTAAATTATGTTAACAACACGTGTAGTTATAAGGTTATAAGTGACCACACATGAGTACCTGGTTTTACCGAGAAAACGCACGATGTGTCCGCGGCTGATTTAATATTCCAATGTATAAAGTTCTATTTCCACTAATAGTTTCCATAACTGACACACTAACAACAAAAGGTATTAATTTAGAGATATCCACCTGTGTACAGACGTAATGAAAACAAGAGAAAAAAACAGATGTGACATGAGACCCCATACATAAACACACAAAATGTACATATTCAGAAATGGTTTCTCGAAAATTGCATTCTCGTATTGGAAATAATGTATAAATAAAATCAGCCCATAGGTGTCGTGTTATAGTTTGTTTGTTGTAAGGCCAGAGATACGCGATGGGCTGTCTGTTCTCTGCCCTACGTTGGTATCGAGACCAGACTTTTTAGTATTATAGACCCTCATATCTTGCCTCTGAGCCACCAGGGAGTGTGATTTGCGAAGCTTCTATTATTTATAAACAGACCGAATTTCAAATAAAACGCGTGGTTTATTTTTACAGAGATTTTATAAAGCTACACTATGGACTATCTACTCTCAGGCAATCAAACTCCGGATTTTAGCGTCATATTGCGTTCCCCATTTTTGTACAGAATGTGTGTAAAATGAAACACAGTTGTGGTTTTTGATTGATTGAAATTAAGAATAGAGTTTCACACCAGGCTATTTGTGCTCTGCCCACAACTGGTACTGAAACCCTGTTTCTAGGTGTGTGCGTCCGCAGACATACTGTTGTGCCACTGGAGGCTTTTGTAGTTTTAACATATTCCTAAAATGGTGAAACTAAATAAAATGTAAGATAAAAAATGCAAATTAAATGTTACAGGAAAGCAGCAAGCTAGAAAATAAAAACAAAACGTGAGTGAATTTTCCACAGATTAACTAATTATAAAAACAGCAACCTAGAAAATAAAAACAAAACGTGTGTGAATTTTCCACAGATTAACTAATTATAAAACAGCAACCTAGAAAATAAAACAAAACGTGTGTGAATTTTCCACAGATTAACTAATTATAAAACAGCAACCTAGAAAATAAAAACAAAACGTGTGTGAATTTTCCACAGATTAACTAATTATAAAACAGCAACCTAGAAAATAAAAACAAAACGTGTGTGAATTTTCCACAGATTAACTAATTATAAAAACAGCAACCTAGAAAATAAAAACAAAACGTGAGTGAATTTTCCACAGATTAACTAATTATAAAAACAGCAACCTAGAAAATAAAAACAAAACGTGTGTGAATTTTCCACAGATTAACTAATTATAAAAACAGCAACCTAGAAAATAAAAACAAAACGTGTGTGAATTTTCCACAGATTAACTAATTATAAAAACAGCAACCTAGAAAATAAAAATAAAACGTGTGTGAATTTTCCACAGATTAACTAATTATAAAAACAGCAACCTACAAAATAAAAACAAAACGTGTGTGAATTTTCCACAGATTAACTAATTATAAAAACAGCAACCTAGAAAATAAAACAAAACGTGTGTGAATTTTCCACAGATTAACTAATTATAAAAACAGCAACCTAGAAAATAAAAATAAAACGTGTGTGAATTTTCCACAGATTAACTAATTATAAAAACAGCAACCTACAAAATAAAAACAAAACGTGTGTGAATTTTCCACAGATTAACTAATTATAAAAACAGCAACCTAGAAAATAAAAACAAAACGTGTGTGAATTTTCCACAGATTAACTAATTATAAAAACAGCAACCTAGAAAATAAAAACAAAACGTGTGTGAATTTTCCACAGATTAATTAATTATAAAAACAGCAATCTAGAAAGTAAAAACAAAACGTGCGTGAAATTTCCACAGATTAACTAATTATAAAAACAGCAACCTAGAAAATAAAAACAAAACGTGTGTGAATTTTCCACAGATTAACTAATTATAAAAACAGCAACCTAGAAAATAAAAACAAAACGTGTGTGAATTTTCCACAGATTAATTAATTATAAAACAGCAATCTAGAAAGTAAAACAAAACGTGCGTGAAATTTCCACAGATTAACTAATTATAAAACAGCAACCTAGAAAATAAAAACAAAACGTGTGTGAATTTTCCACAGATTAACTAATTATAAAACAGCAACCTAGAAAATAAAAACAAAACGTGTGTGAATTTTCCACAGATTAACTAATTATAAAAACAGCAACCTAGAAAATAAAAACAAAACGTGTGTGAATTTTCCACAGATTAACTAATTATAAAAACAGCAACCTACAAAATAAAAACAAAACGTGTGTGAATTTTCCACAGATTAATTAATTATAAAAACAGCAACCTAGAAAATAAAAACAAAACGTGTGTGAATTTTCCACAGATTAACTAATTATAAAAACAGCAACCTAGAAAATAAAAACAAAACGTGTGTGAATTTTCCACAGATTAATTAATTATAAAAACAGCAATCTAGAAAGTAAAAACAAAACGTGCGTGAAATTTCCACAGATTAACTAATTATAAAAACAGCAACCTAGAAAATAAAAACAAAACGTGTGTGAATTTTCCACAGATTAACTAATTATAAAAACAGCAACCTAGAAAATAAAAACAAAACGTGTGTGAATTTTCTACAGATTAATTAATTATAAAAACAGCAATCTAGAAAGTAAAAACAAAACGTGCGTGAAATTTCCACAGTTTAACTAATTATAAAAACAGCAACCTAGAAAATAAAAACAAAACGTGTGTGAATTTTCCACAGATTAATTATAAAAACAACAACCTAGAAAATAAAAACAAAACGTGTGTGAATATTCCACAGATTAACTAATTATAAAAACAGCAACCTAGAAAATAAAAACAAAACGTGTGTGAATTTTCCACAGATTAACTAATTATAAAAACAGTAACCTAGAAAATAAAAACAAAACGTGTGTGAATTTTCCACAGATTAACTAATTATAAAAACAGCAACCTAGAAAATAAAACAAAACGTGTGTGAATTTTCCACAGATTAACTACTTATAAAAACAGCAACCTAGAAAATAGAAACAAAACGTGTGTGAATTTTCCACAGATTAATTATAAAAACAGCAACCTAGAAAATAAAAAACAAACCGTGTGTGAATTTTCCACAGATTAACTAATTATAAAAACAGCAACCTAGAAACTAAAAACAAAACGTGTGTGAATTTTCCACAGATTAATTAATTATAAAAACAGCAATCTAGAAAGTAAAAACAAAACGTGCGTGAAATTTCCACAGATTAACTAATTATAAAAACAGAAACCTAGAAAATAAAAACAAAACGTGTGTGAATTTTCCACAGATTAATTATAAAAACAGCAACCTAGAAAATAACAACAAAACATGTGTGAATTTTCCACAGATTAATTATAAAAACAGCAACCTAGAAAATAAAAACAAAACGTGTGTGAATTTTCCACAGATTAACTAATTATAAAAACAGCAACATAGAAAATAAAAACAAAACGTGTGTGAATTTTCCACAGATTAACTAATTATAAAAACAGCAACATAGAAAATAAAAACAAAACGTGCGTGAAATTTCCACAGATTAACTAATTATAAAAACAGCAACCTAGAAAATAAAAACAAAACGTGTGTGAATTTTCCACAGATTAATTATAAAAACAACAACCTAGAAAATAAAAACAAAACGTGTGTGAATATTCCACAGATTAACTAATTATAAAAACAGCAACCTAGAAAATAAAAACAAAACGTGTGTGAATTTTCCACAGATTAACTAATTATAAAAACAGTAACCTAGAAAATAAAAACAAAACGTGTGTGAATTTTCCACAGATTAACTAATTATAAAAAACAGCAACTTAGAAAATAAAAACAAAACGTGTGTGAATTTTCCACAGATTAACTACTTATAAAAACAGCAACCTAGAAAATAGAAACAAAACGTGTGTGAATTTTCCACAGATTAATTATAAAAACAGCAACCTAGAAAATAAAAAACAAACCGTGTGTGAATTTTCCACAGATTAACTAATTATAAAAACAGCAACCTAGAAACTAAAGACAAAAGGTGTGTGAATTTTCCACAGATTAATTAATTATAAAAACAGCAATCTAGAAAGTAAAAACAAAACGTGCGTGAAATTTCCACAGATTAACTAATTATAAAAACAGAAACCTAGAAAATAAAAACAAAACGTGTGTGAATTTTCCACAGATTAATTATAAAAACAGCAACCTAGAAAATAACAACAAAACATGTGTGAATTTTCCACAGATTAATTATAAAAACAGCAACCTAGAAAATAAAAACAAAACGTGTGTGAATTTTCCACAGATTAATTATAAAAACAGCAACCTAGAAAATAAAAACAAAACGTGTGTGAATTTTCCACAGATTAACTAATTATAAAAACAGCAACATAGAAAATAAAAACAAAACGTGCGTGAATTTTCCACAGATTAACTAATTATAAAAACAGCAACCTAGAAAATAAAAACAAAACGTGTGTGAATTTTCCACACATTAACTAAATATAAAAACAGCAACCTAGAAAATAAAAACAAAACGTGTGTGAATTTTCCACAGATTAACTTATTATAAAAACAACAACCTAGAAAATAAAACAAAACGTGCGTGAATTTTCCACAGATTAACTAATTATAAAAACAGCAACCTAGAAAATAAAAACAAAACGTGTGTGCAATTTCCACAGATTAACTAATTATAAAAACAGCAACCTAGAAAACGAAAACAAAACGTGGGTGAATTTTCCACAGATTAACTAATTATAAAAACAGCAACCTAGAAAATAACAACAAAATGTGTGTGAATTTTTCACAGATTAACTAATTATAAAAACAGCAATATAGAAAATAAAAACAAAACGTGCGTGATTTTTCCACTGATTAACTAATTATAAAAACAGCAACCTAGAAAATAAAAACAAAACGTGTGTGAATTTTCCACAGATTAACTACTTATAAAAACAGCAACCTAGAAAATAGAAACAAAACGTGTGTGAATTTTCCACAGATTAATTATAAAAACAGCAACCTAGAAAATAGAAACAAAACGTGTGTGAACTTTCCACAGATTAATTATAAAAACAGCAACCTAGAAAATAAAAACAAACCGTGTGTGAATTTTCCACAGATTAACTAATTATAAAAGAGATTGAAATGGACCTGGAATAATAATAATATCAAATAGATGTGATTTCTGAATATAAAAAAGTTAATAAAAGGTGGACGTTTGTGTAATTATTTGAACTTTGCCTCATAAGTTTACGAACTTACAATACTGTAATTCAGGGTTCGACTCCCCGTGCTGGACAGAGCGCAGATAGTTCATTTTGTAACATAGTGCTAAGAGAACAACAAAGACTTATTAACAGATAAGTATCTTTAAATTCCAACAACAACAATAAAAATAAAAAATGGATTTAAAATAATCAATTTGAATGCCGAAAATCTGTGAAGCATTTAAAGCCACTAAGCCTAATATTAGTAATTAAAATCACACTAGACTGCAGGTATTTTTATTCCATATTTCTTGTAATTTGTCCATTGTCTAATTCAAATTAGAAGCAAGTAAAAATTATTTAATTCATCTATTTTATCGTGCACAAGTCAATACCAGATCTCCTTATTTTATTAAATTAAAACAGGTTTGAAATTCGGTGTTATTTTTATTACAATTATTAGACCAGATGAAGATATATAGTAGTGTTATGTACAGCCTTTGGATAATAACTGTTTGGAGACAAAACATACGCAAAAAAAATATTTCTGATGCTTGTGCTTTGAATTCTATAATGAACAAATTAAAATAATTGAAAAGTTTATATTTGCAGTTCTAACGTTGTTGTATTAAAAGTATTAGGCTTATAGGTTTCCAATGCTTTACCAGTTTTGTTTTGTTTTTTCAGCGAAGAAACCATTTTTTCTCATAAACGTAGAAATAGCTTTTACAGACACGTTGTGTTTCTCATTTACAATTCAGTTGATGAGGTTTAGCATTACATTAATGATCTCTTGGTCAGTGGCTTATGAGCATGTGTGTGTTTTCTTATACCAAAGCCACATTGGGCTATCTGCTGAGTCCACCGAGAGGAATTAAACCGTTGATTTTATCGTTGTAAATACGTAGACTTACCGCTGTACTAGCGAGGGGTTGTTTGTTTTTTGAAATTCGCCCAAAGCTGCTCGAGGGCTATCCGTGCTAGCCGTCCCTAATTTAGCAGTGTAAGACTAGAGAGAAGGCAGCTAGTCATCACCACCCCCCGACAACTCTTGGGCTACTCTTATACCAACGAATAGTGTGATTGGCCGTCACATTATAACACCCCACGGTTGAAAGGGCGAGCATGTTTGGCGCGACGGAGATGCGAACCCGCGACCCTAAGATTACGAGTCGCACGCCTTAACACGCTTGGCCCACTAACGAGGGACAGTGGCTTACGAAATATATAAGATAGATTTTAAATGTTATATTTAAATACATATGATTTGAAATCCATAGTGGGTGTGTTAAAAAGAATGTGAAATCAAAATTTCCACTGAAGTCTGGTATCATTGTTATCATAAATGTTAAGAAATAAAGAAGAAGAACAGATATTTATTTTTGACATCGGAAATTACATATCAATATAATAAAATAAAAATCATACTTCAAAATAGCTAATTTTCCAAACCCGGGACGATTTGCTCACTTCAATTCCAGGGAAAGTTCTTAATAATTTAGGACATTTAAAACCAAAAAGCTACAATTTTGGGAAATAGAGCTCGTTGTTTTGTAGTAATCATTGCAACTTTTTGGATTATATCTGTCGTTTATCAAACAAACCCAAGATAGCTTGACAAGCAGCTAATGACAGAGAAATGTGTAATAATCACAACGTTAAACAAACCCTGTTGACTCCCGGAAAAGTATTGGTGCAGTAACTTGACAAGCAGCTAATGACAGTGAAATGAGTAATAATCACTACGTTAAACAAAATATTTCGACAGCAAAGTATTGGTGGAGTAACTTGACAAGTAGCTAATGACAGTGAACTGAGTAATAATCACTACGTTAAACAAACCCTGTTGACTCCCGCGAAAGTATTGTTGCAATAACTTGACGAGCAGCTAATGACAGTGAAATGAGTAATAATCACTACGTTAAACAAAACATTTCGACAGCAAAGTATTGGTGGAGTAACTTGACAAGTAGCTAATGACAGTGAACTGAGTAATAATCACTACGTTAAACAAACCCTGTTGACTCCCGCGAAAGTATTGTTGCAATAACTTGACGAGCAGCTAATGACAGTGAAATGAGTAATAATCACTACGTTAAACAAAACATTTCGACAGCAAAGTATTGGTGCAGTAACTTGACAAGTAGCTAATGACAGTGAAATGAGTAATAATCACTACGTTAAACAAAATATTTCGACAGCAAAGTATTGGTGCAGTAACTTGACAAGTAGCTAATGACAGTGAAATGAGTAATAATCACTACGTTAAACAAACCCCGTTGACTCCCGGGAAAGTATTGGTGCAGTAACTTGACAAGTAGCTAATGACAGTGAAATGAGTAATAATTACAACGTCAAAGAAACCCTGTTGACTCCCGAGAAAGTATTGGTGCAGTAACTCAAAATGAATCTTAATCGGGTTGTTTTTAAGCCTCATCAATACTTAATCAGAACAAAGGCTAAATGAGCATATCAGAGACTCCTAAGGTTAAGGTATAACCATCCATTATTTTGAACTGAGCTGTCTAGAAGAAAGCCAGTGAGCAACATCCGTCACCACAAAGTTTTTTTTGCAGTTTGGAACCAAATAACATTATTGACTGCCACTCTTACAACACAACTCCAGATGAAAGTGTGGTATATGTATGTTCATGTGTACGAGGGCTGTTCAAAAAATACGCGGACTGTTTGAATTGCGCGGCAACAGTTGGTTCCAGGGGAATCCGCTTGGTGTCGCTAGGTTTGCACAGACCAGCTGATTACGACGCCATTTCCCGATTGCAGATATCTTCATTTGTGTATTAGCTACGCGGTTTTAAGTGAAGTGCGTTTTTTCGTTTGGCGGATTTCAGAATGAATGACTTGAAGGATCAACGACTTGCTGTGAAATTGTGTGTTAAACTTGGAAAATCTGCGACTGAAACTTTTGCTATGCTTAACACGGCTTACGGTGATGTTGCTATGAAGCGTACGGCATGTTTCAAGTGGCATGAACGTTTTAAGGATGGTCGACAGTCCATTGAAGATGATGAGCGTCCTGGGCGTCCTTCCACGTCAACTGACGACCCACACGTCGACAAAATCAACACCCTGGTGCGGCCAAATCGACGTCTGACTGTCAGGGAGCTTGCTGAAGAGTGTGGGATATCAGTTGGATCTTGTTACGAGATTTTGACCGAAAAATTGAAGATGCACCGTGTTGCTGCGAAATTCAGCCCTCAGAACTCGTGAGTTTTTGGCCAAACACTCGATCACTGTTCTTCCCCACCCTCCCTACTCACCTGACCTTGCTCCTTGCGATTTTTTCTTGTTCCCCAAACTCAAAAGACCCTTGAAAGGAAGAAGATTTGAGACGATTCCCGAGATTAAGGCAAATGCGACGAAGGAGCTGGAGGACATTACAAAAGAAGCGTACCAGGACTGTTTCAACAAGTGGAAACACCGTTGGGATAAGTGTGTGCGTTGGGGAGGAGAGTACTTTAAAGGGGTCCCAGACCTGTAACTTTTAAATAAAGTACATTTTGTTTTATGACGTCAGTCCGCGTATTTTTTGAACAGACCTCGTATATCGAGGACTCGAACTTCAGACCTAATGAACTGCAGCCCTATCCGTTAACTACTAGGCTGCGTTGGGCCATCTAAGCTAGATAAAACGATTGTCAGTATAAATATTAATTCTCTTACCTCTTCAGCCAATTGAATCGTTTCTGTCCTTTCGCATCTTGCCGACGGTAAAGAGCCACTCTGTTTTCCATTATGGGTTGAAACAGATCAGGAAAAAATGTTGAGGGATGTCGTCATGCATAGCTTTTCTAACGGAACACGTGTTCTTGTAGGATGAATATATAAGTTTATGTGTACGTAGTAACAGAACTCTGAGCAAGCAAGAGAGATGTCTGTTTCAACTATCAACCACTTTTATGATGTTGCTTTGGCAACATCGTTGCCTCGTTACGAAGCTACAAACTTACCGCTTACCAAAAGAATTATCTTTATATACATATGGTAGAAGTGTGCTTTCGAAAAACAAAAACGTTTAACTGACACATATTACGCCAGTTAGCGTGGAGTTGAATCACGTGCACCCTGTGTATAACCGTGTCTAAAGCATATGGAAAGGACGGGGAACGAGGAATGAATGCTCCAACTGTTCCAGCAGCAAAAATTTCTTGTAAAACGAGGAAACCAGCTTTACTTTCTAACCATGTGTACTAAAAAGAAAGTTTCTAGTATTCAACTTTTATATGCCTTCGGCAACTCTTAATGAAGAGAGTTAATGGGCCGTACAGATTTATCTAGAGACTGATTAAGCCGAAATTACCTGATTGTATAGAGTAATCATTTACGTATCTGAACACAATGTGCTATCGCATTCGATCCACCGTTCCTCGTAGCAGTTTACGACAGTAAACAAAGCGGAACTTTGTAGGCAGCTTAAATTTTTTTTTTTTTTTTTAGGTAAGCATATCGATGAAGCTTACAAGACCTGTTATCCCGGCTTATGATTGGATAGCGAGAAAACAAATCGTCACGTTGCACCAATTTTAACAGTTTTTTTTCTTACATGTTATATACTACAAGTGCACTAAAACGAACTGTATACATACACACACGTGTCTTTCACTCAACTACGGATTTCAAGTTACTCAAAACTAACTACTGGTGTTTCCCTTCTTTAGTCGTTTCTACTGTTTATCCTGATCGTTTCTTTGTTTCGAATTCCATACAAAGCTGCACGAGCGATATCTGATTTGTGAGGTCAAGTAGTGGGATTAGATCGTTACTCTTATAACGCAGTAAGATTTAAATGTTAATCGTTAAGTCATTTCTCAGTGCTTTCTCGAAACTACATTGTTTCAACCTGAAAATGAGTTATTGAGTGTCAGAAAGAAACATAAGACATAAACTTTACAATAAAAGAAGATTTTCTGTTGCTTTTACCTTTTCATATGGCACAATCTAATACCACTTCATATAATTATAACGACAGATAAATCTGTGTTAAACGAAGTATGAACAATCGATACTAATTCAGGGCTAACAAATTCACAAATATATATATACGTGTTGAGAAATGCAAAGAAAGTGCTGCGTAAAATTGAAGTATATTTGAAGTTGGAACTTAGGCCTAAAGTACTAAGTCTTTGGGAAGCGTTGTGACAACGGTAAATCCCACTATTGTTGTTATATTCGCAACAATAATGTGTAGCAGATTCCTAATATAGCTCCATCTGGTATTAAAAGGTACAAAAGTGATAAAAAACAAACAAATATTTCTGTGGGAGCTACAATGATAGTCCATTCATCACTCAACCAAATGTCGAGAACTTAAGACTAGTTATATACATAACCACACGAAGGAAGGTGGAAGTGAAGAGACTTACAACTCTGTTGACAGATGTGTTCCATTATTTAATTCCTGTATAGAAGACGTATTATTGCTAAAAATAAACGACCTTATGACAGCCAAATGTTGTTTTTATTTAATTAAATACTCAACGTTTCGGTTTACAGTTTCTTCAGGAGCGTTCACTAAAACACAAACCGAAATTGACAGTACAAAGTTTTTGGCTGGCTCCTATTTATGGGTAGCATAGCATGTCTCCTACAGTCACATTCTTGCTCTGTACGACGCAGCTTTCAAACTGTGCTTTAAAACAAAATGGAGGTAGACATTTTTTTTTTATTTCATTATACACATTTTTTCGTCATATTTATGATCCACTGATATCTGTTTATTTTCTTTTATATATTTAGAACTTGTTACATGAATGAATATATATAAAGACAAACCTTGTGCTTTATTTATGTACGTATGCCCAGAGGGTAGCAATTGATTGCTCGATAACAAAGAATCTTATTTAGATAACTTTGCTACCACCTATCCAATCAGTCACATGCCTTGAAAAAGTCCTTGACGGGAAGCAAAAGTGCGTGCAATTTCGTTACACAACAATTTTCTGGTATTAAATTGACTTATTTGTGTGATTTATGTATTATATGGGTTGTTCTAGAAACAACTCATTAAATTTCTGCATACCTCCGTGAAAGCTTAACGCATTCCCATATGGTTTCATCATAATACCCTCCCCCCCCCCCTCCTACCACTGGCACCTTTCACTCGTGATTGAATTTCTTACAGTTGGTTTCATTGTATGGGGATTGCACAAGTTGTCTCAGCAACTCGAAGTTTGATGTGATTTACAAGATGGGACTTGGTTTCGTTTAATTTGGTTGTTGTTGAGCCCAGAAATACACCACAGGCTATCTCTGATGTAGTCTGCCTACGACGACTGTCGAAACCCGGCTTTTAGCATCGTACGTTTAAAGACTTAAATATCGTTGAACTACTGGTAGGGGAAATGAAAATTAACTTTCACAAGAGACACCGTGAGTTTAGTAGATATAATAATCTAGACGACTTTTCTCGTCCAGGGTAAGATTATATAATCTTCAAAAACTAGGGGGAAGGCTACTAGTCATCACCACCCACCGCCAACTCTTAGGCTACTCTTTTACCAACGAATAGTGGAATTGATCATCGTATTATAACGCCCCCACGTCTGAAAAGGCAAGCATGTTTGGTGTGACGGGGATTCGAACCCTCGACCCACGGATTACGAGTCGCGTGCCTTAACCACCTGGCCATATTGGGTCTCTTCAAAAACAAATTGCTGTGATTTTATTGCTATAGTGACCTCATAAGTTTCTTCTCTTCAAAGTAAATAGAAGATCAATTGAAGACCGAGTTTTGCGACTTCAGTTGTTATAATAATTATAGGATTTGTTGTCGTTATATGTGAATATATTAATAGTAAAGTTTGAATTCCTGAAGTGTTTTCAACGTGAAACTAACCACGTGATTAGTAGAATATTGTGATTTACAGGATTTCCATCTGTTCTAATTTCCTAGGCTTAGCATAGTTTGGTAGTTAGGGCATTCGACTTGCGAGTCGCTGGTTCGAATTTCTTCACCCAACATGCTCGTCCTTTCAGTCGTTGGGGTGTTTATAATGTGCTGTCAATCTCACGTTTCGTTGAAAAACTATCTCCAGAAGAGTTGGTGGTGGATGGTGTTGACTAGCTGCTTTCCCTTTAGTAAATTACTTCGCGGTTAGGGATGGCTAACGCAAATAGTCTTCGAATGACTTTGAGCGAAATTGAGAAAATAAATCAAAATTGCTATGTTACTTACATGCGCATCAAACTGTTTACCAGAAGGCTTGTTTTGCCTCACTTTCTTCTAAAATACTGAAATGCTTGTAAAAAATACAAATTGGGTGAAATCACTCCTTTAAACATAGAAACACAAAGACCCCGATATAAATTTATGTTACTCTTGTTCTCTCCACCCCTTTTTTCTGTTACGCTCTTAGGGACCAGTTCGTGGACCCTCAAGCAGTTTAAATCATTAATAGTTTAAGAAAATGAGTTTTCAAATCCGATAGAATAGTTTATTTTAGGGTTAAGTCGTGATCAAAACTTGCGTATTTTCTTGAACTTTAGTTTCTCTCTGGTGATGAATTTAGGGTTAGGTCGTAATAAAAACTTGCTACGTCTCTTTAATTTTATTCTCTCTCTGGCGATTATTTTAGGGTTAAGTCATTTAAAACTTGCGTATTTTCTGTTACTTTAGTCTCTCTCTGGTGTAACTTGAACAAAGTTTCTGTTACAGTTGAGCCTGGTGGTGCAGATGTCTCCTGAATATATTTAACAGGATATAAAGTTCTTATTTATATACCTCATCCAAAACCGAAAACTTCTTAACAATGTATTCGTGGAATTGCAAATATTTTATTATAGACTACTAGCTTGCAATCACCGTCGTAATTTCACGTCTGCGTGATTTGGGAAAACGTCTTATATCATTTCTATTGAAAATTGTCAACCCCTAGTGAGATAAACTAAAAACTAACACCAATAATTACACGACTCAAAAGTTACAGAGTCAATTAAATCAAATATCAAATATAATAAAGAATGTGCTTTGAAGACTGTTAAACCAGTAAACTAAGTTTAATTTTCTAAAATGATCCAATTAGTGTTTGTATGATACATTTTAAGACATGACTCTAATGGTCTGTATCATAATTCCTTAGCCAGAATTTCGGCCCGTGAGGGAATATGTGTAAAAAAGAAGGCTTCCGCAAGTCCCCTGGTGAGACAGCGATAAGATTTGCAACTTTAAATTTAGGGTTCGTTTCCCTTCGGTAGACACAGCAGATAGGCTAATGTTGATTTGCTATTAAAAACATACACACAAAATAAACGTCCTCCACCAAAAAAATGTTGCACTGCCAGCAGTCGAGTTCATTTCGGGTATTTTTCCTTTTATTAACATTCTAATTTTAAAGGAAAGCCTTATTACAAAAATACATATTTTATTTTTCTCAGCATAGGTTTAGTTTACAGGTTCCATACATCTAGACAGCTTTTAAAAAACGACTATTTTTATGGTTTTTTCCCTTTCCTCTTCTCTATTTTTCTCTCTTTTTTTGTGAAAAAAAGATGAAAAGATGAAAGAAATTTCGAGCGGTTTGTCCAGAGACAACCCCAGCCTGTGGCCAAACAACGGATACAGTCTATCAGTTTGAATTTATAACTTACTATCAGTAATGTGAAAATATCAATTTCATATGAATTAGTGTGAGCAATTTACAAATATAGATATAGTAGAGAAAAGTAAAGCAGTTTTTTATTTCCGGTTAGTTAAATACGTGCTTCCGGTTTAGCATGAAAACGGGTATTTCTCAAGCTGTAAAGAAAGATTACCGAACAGGTTTTCCTTTAAAAAATCTTTAAACGTAAACATACAAATTGCACACAACGGTAACACCGAAAACGTCTCCGCACTCTTTTCATGAGGATGCTTTAAATATTATATTAAAATTTACTAAGCCTAATTCTTCTAGGCACGTTCTAAAATAAAATTGACCATTATTCTCAGTATAATGCTTTATTTTAATATACCCTAGAGGGCTTCATTATTCCATAAAATACAAGGGGATGAATAGATACGCATTTCTGTGCCGAAGCACAATTAAGATTACTAATTTTACTGACACCGTTTCAGCTATTCAAAACATCGAGACAAATCACAATATAACGGTTTTCTTTACCGTTCGTTTTGTTAGAATAGTTACGTGATAACAAACTGTACTTTCGTATGCCTCAGTGAATCGTGATTTATTATAGTACTAAAGACAATGCATGCTGGATTTTAGGTTATTCGCAAATTTCGTAAAGGCAGTGAGTAAATTTAGTTTCGTAAGCAAGGCATGAAAAAAGGATTACACACTATCTTGTACATAGTTGAGCGGTAATCTGGGGGGGGGGGGGGGTTGATACTTACACGGGTAGAGCACGGATAGCCCTCTGTGTAGCTTTGCATTTAAGAACATACAAATAAACTACCACCCCAGTGGGTCCGAAGAAAGTGTAGGGATCTAAAAGGCTAAAATCAGGGGTTCGATTTCCAGCAGTGGATAGAGCACAGATAGTCCATTGCTTAACTTCGCACTAAAAAAAAAACAACAGCAATCGAAACAAACAGTCTTGCATAAAATTGGGACGGGTCTCCTGGTAACTTTGAACTAAAAACAACAATCAAACAAACAGTCTTGTATAAAATTGGGATGAGTCTCCTGGTAATTTTGCACTAGAAACAACAACAATCAAACAAACAGTCTTGTATTAAATTGAAGCGGGTCTCCTGGTAATTTTGCACTAAAAACAACAACAATCAAACAAACAGTCTTGTTTTAAATTGAAGCGGGTCTTCTGATAATTTTGCACTAAAAACAACAACAATCAAACAAACAGTCTTGTATAAAATTTGGACGGGTCTCCTGGTAACTTTGAACAAAAAACAACAATCAAACAAACAGTCTTGTATAAAATTGGGACGGATCCTCTGGTAACTTTGAACTAAAAACAACAATCAAACAAACAGTCTTGTATAAAATTGGGACGGATCCTCTGGTAACTTTGAACTAAAAACAACAATCAAACAAACAGTCTTGTATAAAATTGGGATGAGTCTCCTGGTAATTTTGCACTAGAAACAACAACAATCAAACAAACAGTCTTGTATTAAATTGAAGCGGGTCTCCTGGTAATTTTGCACTAAAAACAACAACAATCAAACAAACAGTCTTGTATTAAATTGAAGCGGGTCTTCTGATAATTTTGCACTAAAAACAACAACAATCAAATAAACAGTCTTGTATTAAATTGAAGTGGGTCTCCTGGTAACTTTGCACTAGAAACAACAACAATCAAACAAACAGTATTGTACAAAATTGAAGCGGGTCTCCTGGTAATTTTGCCCTAGAAACAACAACAATCAAACAAACAGTCTTGTACAAAATTTAAGCGGGTCTCCTGGTAATTTTGCCCTAGAAACAACAACAATCAAACAAACAGTATTGTACAAAATTGAAGCGGGTCTCCTGATAACTTTGCACTAGAAACAACAACAATCAAACAAACAGTCTTGTATAAAATTGAAGTGGGTCTCCTGGTAATTTTGCACTAGAAACAACAACAATCAAACAAACAGTCTTGTACAAAATTGAAGCGGGTTTCCTGGTAATTTTGCCCTAGAAACAACAACAATCAAACAAACAGTCTTGTACAAAATTTAAGCGGGTCTCCTGGTAATTTTGCCCTAGAAACAACAACAATCAAACAAACAGTATTGTACAAAATTGAAGCGGGTCTCCTGGTAACTTTGCACTAGAAACAACAACAATCAAACAAACAGTCTTGTATAAAATTGAAGTGGGTCTCCTGGTAACTTTGCACTAGAAACAACAACAATCAAACAAACAGCCTACGGTAACAGTGGGTGTGGGTCTCCTGGTAATTTGTTAGTTTTTATTGATAAATACGTCTGTCAAGAATAACCGAAAATATTAGAATGTATTTTTGAAAAATCGTTTAGGCATTTTAAATATTAATATTAAATATTATTTAAAGCAAATAAATGTTTACATCATAATGAAAATGATAGATTAATAGTATGCACCAGATAAGGTTCCTCAGTTGGGTGAAATACCAGAATATGTCGCTGAAATTTAACCAGAAAAGCAAAGTTATCTGTTTTTCTGCTGACACAAGTTGTTGAAATTCGGTCGAAAAATTAAAGTGCTGCCTCCACTCACAAAGATCGGGCCTAAATCAGACGAACGGTTCGTGTGCAGTCTGGACTGGTGTCTTTGCTAGTGTGTAAGTACAACCATTACGAATATTTTATAACAGTTTAAGTACGGTATGAAAATAAAAATGCGTCAAACATTTTAATCTTATCAAACCTTAACTATTTTGTCGTTTACTGAGATTTGTCGGAAGATCCAGCGAATAATCATGAGATTTCCTGGTGATTTCTTTTCTCAAGAACCAAAGACTAGAAACACGCGTGAGAGGTTGACAAGTGACACATGCACTTGCATAAAAAACAAAACAAAAACGAAATCAGATCACCACATATTTAAATTCAAATACAATAATTTGTTTGTTTGTTTGTTTTGGAATTTCTCACAAAGCTACTCAAGGGCTATCTGTGTTAGCCGTCCCTAATTTAGCAGTGTAAGACTAGAGGGAAGGCAGCTAGTCATCACCACCCACCGCCAACTCTTGGGCTACTCTTTTACCAACGAATAGTGGGATTGACCGTCACATTATAACGCCCCCACGGCTGGGTGGGCGAGCATGTTTGGCGCGACGCGCAAATACAATAAACTGTGACATAAACTGGGCACACGTACGCAAACTAAAGCATATACCTACGAAAAGATGATTTGAGATTTGTTAGGCATTAAGATCCACACTTGGTGTCAAATATAAATCGTTTACTTAGTTAAGTTTAAAGGAACTCACACAGATATTTGAATGAAAAGAATCTAGGTTAGGGGCATCTGTGGATTGCACCTGTCTGGATGGTAGGAGTACTGTATCTGTGGATTTCACCTCTGTCTGGATGGTAGGAGTACTGTATCTGTGGATTTCACCTCTGTCTGGATGGTAGGGGTATATGTGGATTGCACCTGTCTGGACTTTGCTGGTGCTGTTATCTAGATCCATCAGGTCCTTATCACACAGATCCAAAACGTCATGACATATTTCTACAATCCACACAGATTCAATTCATAATGTTGTCATTCACAACATTACTGAGTGCTTCATCGCAGTGCTATACAATGTACTGTTTGCCTTCTCTCCACCACTGGTAATCGAATCCCACATTTCAGCGGTGTAAGTCCATAAAATTACTAGGGACCTATCGAGAGGACATTTCCCGTAACAACAACAACAAGTTATTACCAGTTTCACAGTTAATGTTGTGATAACGTGGCGTGTGTGTGTGTTTACTTTGTTTACTTCAATTCGCATGACCCGGCATGGCCAAGTATGTTAAGACGTTGGACTCGTAATCCGAAGGTCGCGGAGCCAAATCCCGGTCACACCAAACATGCTCGCCCTTTCAGCCGTGGGGGCGTTATAATGTGACGGTCAATCCCACTATTCGTTGGTAAAAGAGTAGCCTAAGAGTTGACAGTGGGTGGTGATGACTAGCTGCCTTCCCTCTAGTCTTACACTGCTAAATTAGAAACGGCTAGCGCAGATAGCCCTCAAGTAGCTTTGCGAGAAATTCAAAAACGAAGAAACTTCAATTCGAACTTACTATCAAATTTTATAACGTATTAAATCTTCACATTTTTTATAATTTCTGTAACATTAATACTGCTACAGGAAGCATGCTTTCAGAAGAAAAAATGTTGTTTTTCATATTTTTCTCTCCTTCCGTATCCCGTGACCTCTGGCTTATGGTGAAACAATATTTTCTGAAAATTATTTTTGTACTAATCGTTCTCTTTCCGCCATGTTATCTTTTTTGTTGTTATTTTTGTGATAGACGTGCATTCTGATTGGTAAAGAGAAGATCTAAGTTACATTGACATTGAACTGTACACATTAGTCACACTGTTTCACGTCCACGATCCCACGTGACCGCCCTCTAGAACTCTCGTTCTCAGGATCATTTGAAACGGTCCTGTTCCTGGTCGTACAGAAACAACAGTAATTTATTCCTTGCAGAAGTTTTTTATTTAAAAGAATAAACGAACCGTAAACAAGACAGAGACACGTGACTCTGAATAACTCTCTTTGTTTTTTCAGTCCAGAAATCTTCGAAACATTTCTAGATAGTGTTATCTTGGAGCAGACAACGGTTTGGTGTCTCACTTAAAGAGAACAAAAAAAGTAGGCTTAAGGTGCATTACGTTGCGCTAGGCTAATACTGAGACCAGAGACCATTGAAACACCGGTTTTATAGTGACAGTCACCTTTGTATTGAATCGAAATTCAGACTTTCAATAGACTTCCTGTCAGTTTACACTGTGAAAATATTACACCGGGAGTCATGTGAGTGTCCATGAGTGAGAACCTGTCACCATACCACGGCCACATGAGGTTTTAATGGAACAAATTAATTATTAATGAAAAAATAAGACAAAACTAGTACTGACAACTAAATTTTTATTATATTTTATGGAACAGATATAAATTGTTAGGGGGAGCACCTTATTTACTGTGCTAAAAGTGACAATTTCACAGATGAAACGACTACTTGTCCTCAGTGCCTCCCGGTTCCGACACCTATGGTTCAATCTAATAACAAAATCTAAATTTAAGTAATCCGTGAAACCACGTGTCATACTTACCAATCCTAACACTTTTAAGGTAGACCAAAACGTACACTTGTTTATTAACTATTTTAGGGCCTCTGGTGGTTCAGTCTATAGACTTATTCTGCTAAGAAAGGAGTTACGATACCCGCGGTGGGCTCAACACAGATAGCCCATTGTGTAGCTTTGTTTTTAATAAAAACAAGCTCTTTGAGTTTCATTTCGAGTTTACTCACGTATTCAGTATTGCAAGTTAGAACTTCCACAAAAATATTTGTTTTTAAAACAGGTTCAAAGTCTTTGCTCACTAATGTGATTAATTTCAAGCACGTAAGTTTGTTTGTTTTTATTGAAAAACAAACTAGAATTATAAGCTGTAGAAATATAATATATGGCCAAATATTTTCCTCAATTTTCCACAACATGTTTATCATCGGATATACAAAATAAAATAGTTATTTTTACGACGTGTCACCAGAATAACCTGGCATTAGTCACACACAACAACGACTGAGGCTACCACGTTAAAGTTAAAAAACGTTGTAAAAATAATGATTTGATTTTATCTTGCTTATTTTAAAATGAACAAGTTTCGAATCTTATACCACCTTTAATTGGTTAGTTTCCCCATATCGTTTCCACCTCACAATACTTCGATAATTATAATAAATCTACACAGCCTTCTCATTTTAGAAACCAACTTATTAGTGAGTATTAAAAAAAACAACTTAAATTGTTTGTTTTCTGTAGTTAACACTGGTGTACGGAAGACTTATTAATACTAGAGATAAACGAATTTATAATGTAGTTTTTATTTAGTTAAACACTTCACGTTTCGCTTTACAGCTTCGTTATGAAGTGTACACTAAAACCGAAACTGACGGTACAAAACTTCAAATTTTCGTTACCTAGACCACGTGCAGTTTTGTGCTGTCAGTTTCGGTTTTTTTGGCGAACGCTTCTAAATAAACTGTACAACGAAACGTTGATGGCTAATAAAATAACAACTACGTTTCGGTTGTTATAAGGTCGTCTATTTGTAGTATTAATGTTGCAGATCATAGGCAGAAAAAAAGTATATATTTAATTTTTCTAAACGTATACCAGTCATTTCTGGTGTATATTCACGAAGCGTCATGAAACAGGCAACATATTAACCCTGGGGCCACTTTTCAAGGTTTTTATTTTTCTTCATATATAAACATGATTGTTATCGTAATAACTATGTTCTCCAGTCACTATGAATACATTAATAAAGATATAGATACTTATACCAACTGAGAACATTCTGAAATAAGACTCTGATGCTGTTTATTTAAGCAAATAACAGATAGTTCACAATAGTAATGCGAACAAATCCCTTGGAACTGCTTTTCGTGGGTAATGTATGTTTTATATTATTCCGTTAGTTAACACATAATTTATTTCTGTAATACGTACCATGCTTTCATAATTTATTTCTGTAACAAAATACTTTTGTACATGAGACGTGAAAATAAGCATCTGTCAGGTCAGTAACATGCTTTACGATCACATTTATGGCTTTCAAAATACATGAAGATACTAAGTCATTACGCATGCCCAGTTATTTGTGTGGCGCTACCACTGTAACATACAGAATTTTACTTAAGTCTGTTCTTGAATTTATTATCTTCAGCCTTACCCTCCACCCCCCCCCCCCCACACACACACTTTACTGGTGGCTTAGGGAAAGAAAAAGGTTCGGGGCTTATAACGTTAAAAATCAGGGCTCATTACCCGTGGTTGGCTCAACACGGATGTCCTGTTGCTCATTAAACCTTTGCATTAAACCAACCAATCGTTTAGTCTTTAGGCTTACACTTTTACTTGTTGTCCCTTGTTTCATACCTGAAACTCATCAGTACAGCTGACCTCAGTAATATCTAATTCATTAAGTAATGGGTAATTTGATATGAAGATATGTCTTGAAAGCCATGTTTTATAACTGTGAATAATGAGACAGCAACAAATGTAAACCACCAATAGTGAAACCACCACAAATCTTGGAGATTTCACACAAGTGTGATACACCACTAATAGTGAAACCACCACAAATCTTGGAGATTTCACACAAGTGTGATACACCACTAATAGTGAAACCACCACAAATCTTGGAGATTTCACACAAGTGTGATAAATCACTAATAGTTTTGTTTGTTTGTTTGTTTTTGAATTTCGCGCGAAGCTACACGAGGACTATTTGCGCTAGCCGTCCCTAATTTAGCAGTGTAAGACTAGAGGGAAGACAGCTAGTCATCACACCCACCGTCAACTCTTGGGCTACTCTTTTACCAACTAATAGTGGGATCGACCGTCACATAATAACGCCTCCACGGCTGAAAGGGCGAGCATGTTTGGTGCGACGGGGATTCAAACCCTCGACCTCCGGATTATGAGACGATCGCCTTAACCACCTGGTCATGCCGGGTCCCTACTAATAGTGAAACTACCACAAATCTTGGACATTTCACACAAGTGTGGTAAGCCACTAATAGTGAAACAAACTTTAAAAACGCCTACAAGTATCTATGTAACATTCACTATTTTAGCATTTGTTTATGATGAACTTCGTTCATGATGGAAAGCTAAGCACCACCTATTCCGGTTCCGGCTCTTTGACTACTCTTTTCAGATCGAAAAGTAGGATTTGACAGTCAGTTTTATAACGTACCCAAAGCGCGAGTAGTATTTCCTTTTTAACTTTATTGTTTTTGTATGTGTGGTGGTAACGGGACATCAGTCACAGTCCGTCACGTTCAGCTCATTAAGGCCTAGGTTGGCGTACTCATTCAACTTATGGAGAAGGGCGTAGGAGTCGATATTCTAAAGCATTTGTTAAAACCCTGGAATTCCTTAATATAACTGCTAACTTTGGTGACAATCGGTCGAGCGGTTCGCCAATGGTAATCAGGCACCCACCCACACCAACTTTTGTCAAATACTCTTTTATAGGTAAAAGAATCTTCGAACTCTTCGAACTTTAGCTTTCCATGATGGCTGTGCATGGATGGTTGTTACCACCATTATTACACTTATTGCTCAAAACCTGTTACGTCAAAATGTGTTGTGTCAGTTTGACATCTACATTAAAAGCTTTCGTTCTCTTACAGAATGAATATGTTATATGGATTTAAGCCTAATTTTAATTTCAGAATCTATCACCAGGTGGAACCTTTACCGGCCTTTTCTTTCGCCACGCAACAGTACTCAAACACTTTAGACAGCATGTCTTTATTGCATTGGTATTGATTGCTTGTATTGGAAATTCGGGCAAAACTACATACAGGGTATCTGCGCCAACCATCTCTAATTTTGAGTTGATAAACTAGAGAGTAGAGAGCTAACCAAAGACACCTACCGCCAACTCTTGGATGATGATGCTCAAATAGAAAAGTAGGGTTTTAGTGTAAAACATGACGACGAGACTCGAACCCTCTTATTCACAGGTCGGTACGTCAATCACTAGGTCGCTCCAGCCCTTAATGCAATACACTATACCTTTACATCCGTATTTTAAGATAGTTAGTAGGGTATGTGTTGCTCCCATTAGCTGTTTATGGGTTTATAACGTTAGAAAGTGGGTTTCGATACATGCTATGAGCCCAGAACAACTAACACTTTGTGTAATTTTGAGCTTAACTTCGGAGAAACAAACAAACAATATTATTTTATTGGCCTAAATACATTTATACGAGCTAAAATTGAAACCGACAATGTGAACATTGTACAAGTTGTTCCAATCATTGTTTACATCCACATTTCATAGTTCGTTATTCCTTCGATACGTGAACTGACGACGTATGTAAAATTATCTGAATTTATATTTTTTACTTGTTGGTTAGGGGGCGTTCTACTCGCAATCTGTTGTCCCTCGCTGGGACAGCGGTAAGTCTACTGATTTACAACGTTGATATCATGGGTTGGATTTACCTCGGTAGACACAGCAAATAGCCCAATGTAGCTTTGCTAAAAGAAAAACTAACTAATGCAAATTTATTAAGAGGAAAACTACTAAAGTTATCTACTACTTTCGATAAATTTAAAATACTGACAAGACGTAAAATATCTTACGCACTATCACCAGGGCTTGTTCCTTGTTTTGTCATATGTCTGTTTTGAATTTCGCGCGAAGCTACACGAGGACTATCTGCGCTAGCCGTCCCTGATTTGCCAGCGTAAGACTAGAGGGAAGGCACCCACCGCCGACTCTTGGGCTACTGTTTCACTAACTAATAGTTGGATTCACTGTCACATTTTGACGCCCCCATGGCTGAGAGGGCAAACAAGTTTGGTGTGAGGGGGACTCGAACCCGCGACCCTCAGGATACGAGTCGAGTGCCTTATCCACCTGGCCATGCAGGGCCATTCGTCATATGTTTTTATGAAAATGAATTTGTGTTTCTTTCCATCATAATAATAGGAAACTGTTAATTTGGGGTAGTGTCCCTTCTGAATATTTTACGTACTATAAATAAAACGTTTTAAACATTTTTAGAAAAAGGAAAAATATCTCTATCATTGTCACAGCTGAATATTTTTAAAAAATTACCACGAGAACACGATAAAGAAAAATATGTAAAGATAAACAATGTATAATTAATCAAGCAAAACCGATCCTAGTAGAATTCTTCTGAGGTTAGTACTTTTTAACCGCCTCTTCCATTACTCGGCTGATTTGTTTGGTTTGTTGGCTGTCAAGCAGGAAACTTCTACACGAAGGGCTATTTGTGCTCTGCCAATCACAGGTATCAAACCCAGTTTGCAGTGTTTTAAACTACACACTTGATGTTGAGTTACTGTGAGGCAGATCGACTTGCTTCTTATGGTGAAAACATACCAAACAATATTCATGGTATCTCTATCAGACAGGGTTCTATTCAACGTTTAGTGTAGCAGTTGCATTTATAAACATTCTGGATCATAAAGATTCTGATAAAATATTACCGTATTTTTATTAGACATGAAAAGTAATCTTAAATCAAACATGAACTTACGAATGGCTATGAATCGGTATCTACATGTTACGGTAAATACTGTGACTCAAATGTTTCAATGAACGGACTTATTTTGAATTATAAGCACTAGATGGCAGCACAATAAATTGCTTTTGTTCAAATTTATTTGAAGTTGAGCACAAAGTTACAGAACGTGCTCTCTGTGCTCTGCCCATTATGGGTATCGAAACATCACTTATAGAGTTGTAAGTCCACAGACATACTGATGTGTCACTTTGAAACGATGGTTTTGTTTAAGACTATCAAATCCTAAGAAGTAGAATTTGAATATTATCGAAAGAATAAATTATTATAGATAAAATAAAATAATATTTGAGCTGTCAATTGTAAAGAAGTTTTACTTAAGCTAAGAAAACCCTTTCGTTTATTATTATTAATGAATTGCTAGATTTATTGAAATTTAACACTGATATATAAACAGGTTAACCCTAATAAGCAAAGTGTATAATATTTCACTTGACTATTTTTGCGACAAACGAATTAAACTAGACTTAACATATGTGTGTGACTATTATAAAGATACAACACACCAAACATTACTACTGAGCACTGAATTAAAAACACAAAGAACAAAAGTGACAAAGTGCAAAAATATGTTATCGAAGCAAAACCCAAATTCTAATCATCTAAATATATTTATGTATTTATTATGAGTTGTTTATTAAATGAAACGTCAGACCCTGGTTGAAAAAAGAAAACATTCAATCAGATATTTCCGAGGACTGCTTTAAAATCTTTTCGTAGAATCACAAACAAGTTTACTCTGTGATGTCAAATTTGCCACACAGTTTCCGATCAGGGAGAGAGAGGTACGTACGTCGAATTACGTCTCAGAGTGGCCTATATCTTAATGGTACTATATGAAAACAAAATGAAAGCAAACTCTGTCGGTGGTGGCAACAAACATATTGCTGTTACAGACTTATACGATAGATTTTAAATTTATTAACGCAAGCAGAAAGCTAGCCTAATACCGACATCACACCTGGACATGCAGGACCTTATTTCTTATAAATACTAACATAAATTTCAGACACAGTAGGACTAAAACTAACTGAAACAATTAACAGTAGAGATAAATACACTAGAGAGTTATGTTTATTAGATTGTATTGGATAATTATTTGTTATCGATATTTTTAGCCGTAATTCCAAAAATATCTCTCGAGATTCAGCCAGCTTAAGAAAATAAGGCTAAGTTATAATTGCACAGGCTTAGTTAACAAAACAAAATAACCAGAAGGCTAAACAAAATGCCATAATCGTGTTAATAATACAGCTTTAAGATCCTTACTCTAATCCCGGTGTATTGCAACATAAACACATTGGTTATCGCAAATATATATTATGATCGGAGTATTGTTATAAAGTCTTCCTTAACCTGTTCAGTGCCGTAGACGGTATAACTCGTCCAAGCCGATCGGTAACACAGACGAGTTAAAGCGTTCTCAATTATATCTAACTTCAACGCTAGATGTCAGCACATACATGCATTTGACCTACTTACATATTGTTTCACTTTCGATCCAAAATGGCGTTACGAAATAGGTTACAAAATGAAGAAGCATTAGAGTTGTATTTTGAACTTGGTTCGGAGTTGCCGTAGCAGCTGAAATAGTTGACAGTCAACAGGTTAACGTCAACGAAAGTTTTTGTTAATAATTTTAAGGATAATTTTTTTTATTAGAACTGATAAAACTTAATCGAAGTAATAACGAAAAAAAAAGAATACACTATAGCCTCGTTGTCTTTAAGTGTTAACTTACAAAAAGGAGGCCCGGCATGGCCAGGTGGTTAAGGCACTCGACTCGTAATCTGAGGGTCGCAAGTTCGAATCCCCGTCACACCAAACCTGCTCACCCTTTCAGCCGTAGGGGCGTTATTATGTCACGGTCAATCCCACTATTCGTTGGTAAAAGAGTAGCCCAAGAGTTAGCGGTGGGTGATGGTGATGACTAGCTGCCTTCCCTCTAGTCTTACACTTCTAAATTAGGGACGACTAGCACAGATAGCCCTCGTGTAGCATTGTGCGAAATTCAAAACTTGCAAAGCGTTAAGGAATATTGTAAGAACAAATTCATACACAACTCATATAAATCCACTATCTACTCAGTATGCTATGGAAATTCCTAACTTTATCTTGTCGTTGTTTGTTTGCTTCCGAGGTAGCATTATTTAGTTTCGTAACATTTAATGTGTGACAAAGCTGAATAAAAACAAAACAGAACAATAGGCTGATACACGACAGTAAGACTACATAGTTCAATATTAACACTGAATATGCAATAGCTCCTTAACTAGCTAGCCTAGAGGAATAAACTATATATATATAGACTCGATTTACAAAACATTGTGCATTGCAAGCAACGCGAATTGTAGTTGTTATGTATCTATTTATGTCTCTAATGTTTTTCGGTACTTTGATTTAATAGCAAAGGCTCAAACTGGACTGTTTGCACTATGACCTACATGGGGATCCATTCCATAGGGAACATTCCACAATCTAAAGTTTTCACACTCTTAAGTTTATTACCCTTAAGATGTTTCTGTCAAACATTTGGGGCCTGGCATGATCTAGCGCGTTAAGGCGTGCGCTTCGTAATCTGAGGGTCGCGGGTTCGCGCCCAAGTCGCGCCAAAACATGCTCGCCCTCCCAGCCGTGGGGGCGTTATAATGTGACGGTCAATCCCACTATTCGTTGGTAAAAGAGTAGCCCAAGAGTTGGCGGTGGGTGATGATGACTAGCTGCCTTCCCTCTCGTCTTACACTGCTAAAGTAGGGACGGCTAGCACAGATAGCCCTCGAGTTGCTTTGTGCGAAATTCCAAAACAAACAAACAAACATTTGTTTGACGATAATTCTCTTCTGGTGTCACCTGGAGACGAGATTAACACTGCAAGTAGTAATGAATACATACTAATATGACGAGATTAACACTGCAAGTAGTAATGAATGCAAACTAATATGACGAGATTAACACTGCAAGTAGTAATGAATGCATACTAATATGACGGGATTAACACTACAAGTAGTAATGAATGCATACTAATATGACGGGATTAACACTACAAGTAGTAATGAATACATACTATTTTGGTGTTTGAATAACTTATCAGTTCCTTCAAAACGCCCATCGACAAACTAGCAGTAAATTTACGGAATTACAAAGAGGTTCGATTCCTTTCGGTGTGTATAAAGTTAAACAGAAGAGAAGTTTCAGATAAAAACTTTACTTTATTAGATTTCTGAAAACATATAACGAAAAACCGGGAATGTTTAGTTTGTTATCTGGCGAAATAATGACATTTTTGGAGTATATGGGAATGACATTGTCTTCCATTTTAGATTCATCTGGTTTGGGCAAACTACCTCTTGCACCAAAGATAATGATAAGATATTTAGCGAAGGACAGACTCTTTATTTAATCTTTATACGCTTTATTTCTTATCTAGAAGGGAATTAAAGGAAGGAAAAACGTTTGTAATAAAAGAAAGAAAATATTTATTTTGTCCGTATTTCACAATGGGCCATCGTCCACCAAATGATGGCCAAAAGTAAAGTCACGGTAGAAAAGCAACACAATTTTAATATCCAAAGACAAAACGTGTTTAACTTAGTTGTTTATTTCAATAATATGCGATTATATGTAACATTATATGAACAGTCATATACGATGTCAATAATCACGTATATAAGTGGAATAATCCAATTATTTAACTTCTGTGAATTAAAACACTACATACATATTTTTTTCTGCGAATGTTTTTTCTCTCGATTTCACCAAGCTGTACACTTAGTCTTAACAGTGTTACTACACCTTCGAAAGTTAGCTGTAGTCAGTAATTTAATTTTAGAGAAATGAAAATTGAACGTTTTATTATCAACCATTAACTTTGAATGTTCTCGTTTAAATATCTTGTTTTTAAGCACGTTGTCTTCACCCCTCCAGTGGCACGCTAAAAAGTGGGATTCGATACCCGTGCTGGGTATAGTACAGATAGACCACTGCGTAGTTTTGTGCTTAACTACAAACCAAACCGTTGTCTGATACGGTTTTAATCACTACCAGATTACAAACCTCAGCGATGTGGGGGTGGGTACAGGTTTGCTTGGAAGATCACGGATTTTTGTGTTTGTTTTCCAGTGTGGTCACAATATCTTTATGCTATAAATTATGTGAACCATGATTTGACCTAACTACATGTTCGCGTTTGAACGTCAGAGTTCAAACTTCTGAGCCAAAAATATTGAGGCGCATGAGAGATGGTTCTGTGAAATAACTCCGGAGTTATTTCTAATTTTTCACTGCTCGTATTTACAGAACATTCTTCAAACGTACGTAGGTCCGAGCTAGATGAATGTAAAAATCTTTGTGTTTTAACTCAATAAAGTAAATATTTTCCATACCTGGCTGCTATATGTAGAATGGTGGCACCATCTTTATCCCTGTCTTGCACTGTACACTCTGTGTGCTTGAGAAGCCATACGAGGGCGTTCACTCTTCCCATTGCTGAGGCGTCATGAGCTGGGGTGGCGCCCACAAAGGATCGAACATTCGCTCGCATTCCACATTTTTTCACTAAAAAGTTTAATACATTTACATCTCCTCCACGTGCAGCGTAATGCACACACGTGGCACCAAATTCATCTTGTATATGTGCCACCAGTTCCCGCCTCTTTCTAAGTAAGTAAAGCCCTTGGAGGTCACCTTCTTTAGCCGCGACAAGAGCCCGATGAATCGGCAAATGTTCCGGCATTGTGTTAACAATAATGACGTTATTTTCGGTTGGAGATCCGTCGTTGATTCTGAAATTATAAATAATTAACAACACCAATTAACATTTTTCACAGTTGAAAGAAACAAAAAGAAGCGTACGAAAAGCCATTTTATTTAATTACAAGCCCTTAAATTCGACCTAAACTTATATTTAATGGAATTTCAGCGACTCCATTCATCGACTTACAAGAAAATAGATATCTTCCAACTCATCTCTTTGATGCAAATTAACCTTATTCTTAATTTAAGCAACGTGTATTATTGTCCCATGAATAAACTTGTAAAGAACTATACGATATATCGCCATCTGGTGGCACTTATATGATGTTATATACGAATACATCACCAATAAATATCGTTGTTATTTAGTTAAACAAGCTTGTACAGGCAATCATATAAGCGTGATAATTTTAGATGCAAATTATCAAATGCTATATTACAATCATATCGCCATCTGGTGGCTTTTAAATGATGTTGTGTACAAATACGTCAAAAATAAACATCGCTTCTGTTTAAGTAGGAAAAAAAAACTTAAATTATAAAGTATCAAATACTAGAAAAAATGCACCATATTTTGATACAATCTACGTTGAACTCAACCTATTTTCAAGTTTTCTTTCTTAAATGTCGAGTTCCTAAATTTATCACAAAGTGAAAAATTTATTATGATTTTTTATTTCAACTCTTTCAAATCATTCAATACTATGAGGGATTTTAAAAAGCCCGATTTCTAAACAAGTAAATATCTTTTTTTCCCAAAAGTTTAAGTTGGTACAATGTGGTTATTTTCATCACTTTCAAAATTAGAGAGAGAAAAATCTATACGTAGTGATAGCCACCTAGCGGTATCGGTTTAAGTCAAAGTATAGAAAAAACAATTGTTGATTTGTTCCGCATATTTCTACGTTTCGAATTTTTTTTTAAATATTGTGTTATACATAAGAGCTACCTATTGTTGACTTTTTACTGAGAACTTAAGTTAATGTTGCACGTTTTGCCATATAATAATACAGTTATTATTGATAATTATTGATTTTTTATAGACATAAATTACTCTACAATTTTTTATTGTATTTTATGTTATTAAGAATGTATGGTAACTCATGTCACTACGTGTAGTATTATCGTAAATGCACGGGTTGTTTATCTAAAGCCAGAAACCAAACTAAAGTCATCCACTAAGTATATAAAAGTATATATCTGTGCTCTCCCAATACGGTCACCGAAACCCGATTTTTTGCGTAATACGCCCACACACTACTGACAGGTAGTATTTGGGTATACCGTGAAATACATCATATATACATATACACATGCTTATATAAAAAAATTACAAATGAATATTATACATTATCATTCTGAAATGTTCTCTAAGCTTTTTCCTTGTAATTAATAAAGTCGTAGACTGAAGGGAACTGAAATACCCAAACAACTTATCTGGCCTACTTTTGTGGCCTAACATTTACATCAGTCTAACTGACCTTATTTGTATGGGTTCTTATCTTCCACATCTATTTTGAATTGCATCCAGTTCACATGGTTCAAACTGTTGTGTGTGTTGGGTGGGGACACCTTTGTTTAGACCAAATTAAAAGCACCTTGGCATGGCCTGGTGGTTAAAGTGCTCAAATCTCAGCCTGCAGATAACGGGATCGAAACCCGTCCCTGAACATGTTTCCCGTTTCAGCAGTGAGGACGTAATAATATTTCTCTATGTTCTCGTTAAAATCACCCCTTCGGTACACCCAGGTTTAGTGTCAATCGTTCTAACGGTTCGCCAGTTGTAAGAAGACACACACGTAGATCTTGTAAGGTGGTGGGTTAGATTCCAAACAGTGACAGATTTCGTAGAATGTCGTGTTATTTGACGTTTCACTTTGTTTCAACATGTGTGTTTAACAAAGCAGCGTCGATAAAAATATTCAAGGTAATGTGTCCCGTATCCCTCCTCCCGGTAAGGCGCTTATGAATGTATGTATCTGGATGTGTATGCTTGATGTATGTATCTGGATGTGTATGCCTGATGTATGTATCTGGATGTGTATGCCTGATGTACGTATCTGGATGTGTATGCCTGATGTATGTATCTGGATGTGTATGCCTGATGCATGTATCTGGATGTGTATGCCTGATGTACGTATCTGGATGTGTATGCCTGATGTACGTATCTGGATGTGTATGCCTGATGCATGTATCTGGATGTGTATGTCTGATGTATGTATCTGGATGTGTATGCCTGATGTACGTATCTGGATGTGTATGCCTGATGTACGTATCTGGATGTGTATGCCTGATGCATGTATCTGGATGTGTATGTCTGATGTATGTATCTGGATGTGTATGCCTGATGTATGTATCTGGATGTGTATGTCTGATGTATGTATCTGGATGTGTATGCCTGATGTATGTATCTGGATGTGTATGTCTGATGTATGTATCTGGATGTGTATGCTTGATGTACGTATCTGGATGTGTATGCCTGATGTATGTATCTGGATGTGTATGCCTGATGTATGTATCTGGATGTGTATGCTTGATGTATGTATCTGGATGTGTATGCCTGATGTATGTATCTGGATGTGTATGCTTGATGTATGTATCTGGATGTGTATGCCTGATGTACGTATCTGGATGTGTATGCCTGATGTACGTATCTGGATGTGTATGCCTGATGTATGTATCTGGATGTGTATGCCTGATGTACGTATCTGGATGTGTATGCCTGATGTATGTATCTGGATATGTATGCTTGATGTATGTATCTGGATGTGTGTGCCTGATGTATGTATCTGGATGTGTATGCTTGATGTATGTATCTGGATGTGTATGTCTGATGTATGTATCTGGATGTGTATGTCTGATGTACGTATCTGGATGTGTATGCCTGATGTATGTATCTGGATGTGTATGTCTGATGTATGTATCTGGATGTGTATGCCTGATGTATGTATCTGGATGTGTATGCCTGATGTATGTATCTGGATGTGTATGCCTGATGTACGTATCTGGATGTGTATGCCTGATGTACGTATCTGGATGTGTATGCCTGATGTATGTATCTGGATGTGTATGCCTGATGTACGTATCTGGATGTGTATGCCTGATGTACGTATCTGGATGTGTATGCCTGATGTATGTATCTGGATGTGTATGCCTGATGTATGTATCTGGATGTGTATGTGTGATGTATGTATCTGGATGTGTATGTGTGATGTATGTATCTGGATGTGTATGTGTGATGTATGTATCTGGATGTGTATGTGTGATGTATGTATCTGGATGTGTATGTGTGATGTATGTATCTGGATGTGTATGCCTGATGTATGTATCTGGATGTGTATGTCTGATGTATGTATCTGGATGTGTATGCCTGATGTACGTATCTGGATGTGTATGCCTGATGTATGTATCTGGATGTGTATGCCTGATGCATGTATCTGGATGTGTATACCTGATGTATGTATCTGGATGTGTATGCCTGATGTATGTATCTGGATGTGTATGTCTGATGTATGTATCTGGATGTGTATGCCTGATGTATGTATCTGGATGTGTATGCCTGATGTACGTATCTGGATGTGTATGCCTGATGTACGTATCTGGATGTGTATGCCTGATGCATTATCTGGATGTGTATGTCTGATGTATGTATCTGGATGTGTATGCCTGATGTATGTATCTGGATGTGTATGTCTGATGTATGTATCTGGATGTGTATGTCTGATGTAGGTATCTGGATGTGTATGCTTGATGTACGTATCTGGATGTGTATGTCTGATGTACGTATCTGGATGTGTATGCCTGATGTACGTATCTGGATGTGTATGCCTGATGTATGTATCTGGATGTGTATGCTTGATGTATGTATCTGGATGTGTATACCTGATGTATGTATCTGGATGTGTATGCCTGATGTACGTATCTGGATGTGTATGCCTGATGTACGTATCTGGATGTGTATGCCTGATGTATGTATCTGGATGTGTATGCTTGATGTATGTATCTGGATGTGTGTGCCTGATGTATGTATCTGGATGTGTATGCTTGATGTATGTATCTGGATGTGTATGTTTGATGTACGTATCTGGATGTGTATGCCTGATGTATGTATCTGGATGTGTATGTCTGATGTACGTATCTGGATGTGTATGCCTGATGTATGTATCTGGATGTGTATGCCTGATGTATGTATCTGGATGTGTATGTCTGATGTATGTATCTGGATGTGTATGTGTGATGTATGTATCTGGATGTGTATGTGTGATGTATGTATTTGGATGTGTATGCCTGATGTATGTATCTGGATGTGTATGTGTGATGTATGTATTTGGATGTGTATGCCTGATGTATGTATCTGGATGTGTATGTGTGATGTATGTATCTGGATGTGTATGCCTGATGTATGTATCTGGATGTGTATGTGTGATGTATGTATCTGGATGTGTATGCCTGATGTATGTATCTGGATGTGTATGTCTGATGTATGTATCTGGATGTGTATGCCTGATGTACGTATCTGGATGTGTATGTCTGATGTATGTATCTGGATGTGTATGCTTGATGTATGTATCTAGATGTGTATGCCTGATGTATGTATCTGGATGTGTATGCTTGATGTATGTATCTGGATGTGTATGCCTGATGTACGTATCTGGATGTGTATGCCTGATGTATGTATCTGGATGTGTATGCCTGATGTATGTATCTGGATGTGTATGCCTGATGTATGTATCTGGATGTGTATGCTTGATGTATGTATCTGGATGTGTATGCCTGATGTATGTATCTGGATGTGTATGCTTGATGTATGTATCTGGATGTGTATGTCTGATGTATGTATCTGGATGTGTATGCTTGATGTACGTATCTGGATGTGTATGCCTGATGTATGTATCTGGATGTGTATGCCTGATGTATGTATCTGGATGTGTATGCCTTCGCCTTATTATGTTATTTTATTTCCCTTTTAGTTTCACAAGTAAATCACATCCTTTCTGAATTGTCTGTTTGCTCCATCTTTTCCTTACTACCATTTTTAAGTGTTTTCTGTACTGTACATCTATGTAATGAATACCTTCATAGTTCCTGGTGCGTACAGCCACTCTAAGTAAATTTAACTTCTGCTAACAAACTTAATTAAAAGGTCCGATCCAATGGAAGATCCATACTAAGTGCTGGGGAGGGAAGGAAGCCAAGGACTTAGAGAGATGTGGTGTGGAGTCCACGGACCCACCTTAGGGTCGAGGGACAACGCCTTTGGAATCCCTGCGAGTTTGTGTCATCTGGAATAGAGCAGTGCGCGTGAAAATGAGCCGATAATCGTATTGTATACTTTCAATGGTAATTCTTCTAGAGTGTATCTCGAAAATCTATTTCACATCGCAGTGAATAGTACTAACAAACCGCCTGTTTATGGGCTTTGTTTGTTTCTTTTTGTTTTGAGGTCATGACCTCCTTTGACCCCCTCCATTCCTCTATATCCGCCAGTGGATTCCTATTTTATGTTTCAGATGCTACAAAATTGTGTTTTACATTTTTACTCATGGTTCATCAACACTAAACGACAGTCATCACATAAATCTTGTACTGATTTAGGCCTAGTAACACGTGAAAAGTATTATTTAGGGTTACCTGTGCGTATTTCATGCTCCAATTACAGCACTGACGCTCAAGGTTTATACTTACGGCTATTTTCAGCGATGGAAAATGTCGACTGTGACAGCGCGTGCTGGCTCGGATAGGAATTTAAAGACTAGCAGTTGAAGTAATTATTAACCGGAGAAGAAACAACTGGATATTGTGTTAGCACTAATCTTCTGCACGTAGAGTCTCGTTAAATTCATGTAATTTGTTAACCATAAGTTGTGAGATATTTGGGAATTAATCTATCTCAAAAGTTACACCTTATAAATAACACAAACAAAATAAAATATAGATTATGCTGGTACATAAACTAAATATGTTAAAAAATAATCTTAAAATTATGAAAGAATTATCCATATATGGCGATATTGTTTTTCAAACTTTCATCCAATAGCTTTTTAACTTGATTACAAAGAAAAGCGGTTACATGACAAACAGATTGATGTGTCGATTTTGAAATAAAATAAACCAAAAGTTGTTTGAAACGTCGTATAATATAAAACTAATTTCCAACTGTGTTATATGAAAATTTTGTACTATTTTCTCGTTTGTTTGTTTTTTGTGCATAAATATTTTCCACATTGGAATCTAAGTTCAACTGCGCTTCACTCTACCGTTCAAGATGAATTATATTGGTTGAAATAATTAAAGGCGTGACGACACAGCGATACAATGCTCATATCGTGAAACCGTTATACAATTGTTTGTTTGTTTGTTCTGAATTCCACGTAAAGCTATGCGAGGGCTGTCTTCGCTAGCCATCCCTAATTTAGCAATGAAAAACTAGAGGGAGGGCAGCTAGTCATCACCACCCACCGCCAACTCTTGGGCTACTCTTTTACTAACGAATACTGGGTTTGACCGTAACATTATAACGCCCCCTCGGATAAAAGGGTTAGCATGTTTGGTGGAACGGGTATTCGAACCCGCGACCTGCAAGTTGCGAGTCGAGCACCCTAACCACCTGGCCATGTCAGGTATATGTGACACGATTTTATCGATACATCGTCCGATACGACATGATTTGCCCCCCAGTAGCACAGGGTATGTGTGTGGACTCAGGGTTTCAATGCCCGTGAAGGGCAGAGCCTAGATATCCCATTGTGTAGTTTTGTGCTTAAATCCAAACACACACACACATACACACGATATGATTTGAATATCTTCACGAAAGTTGACAAGCTTAGAGTAAACATTACAAGTCTTTTGTACAGAAAAAGCCCTCTAGTGGCACAGCGGTACGTCTGCAGACTTACAACACTTAAATCCGCGTTGGGCAGAGCACAGATAGCCCATTTTGTAGCTTTGTGCTTAATTCAAAGCAATAACAACAGAAAAACTCAGAATTTCTAATAAATTATTTTTACTAAAATATAATGATTCAATAACTGAACGTGAGTGATGAGTACTACATGTTGTATTTATCAGAATCATCACAATCAGAGTAACGTAACAAAACAGATATCAGATTTTAAATTTTACTTCTCTTACTAGCTGTCATTCAGTTGAAAATTCACTGTAAGGTCTGAAGTACTTATAAATAAGACAGTGCTAGTAATATAGATAATAAATTACAGACAAGAATCTCAAACGTTGTGACAAACCGTTGGTAAAACTTATGCCTGCGGACTTATAACGGTAGAAACAGGATTTCGATACTCGTGGTGGGCAGAGCACAAATAGCTCAATGTATAGCTTTGTGGTCAATTACAAACAAAGGAAAACGTATTACAAGGCGAAATCACTATTATATTGTGATAAGATACGCACCCTAGTAAAATATAAATTATGGTATATTTGTTTGTTTTAGCGCACAACTACACAATGAACAACCTACGTAGGTCCACCGTAGGAAATCTAACCCCGGATTTTATGTTAACGCTGACCTACAAGGGAATTATAGTAAGAAAGACGGCTAACTAAAGTGTTGAGGATTTTTACGTTTCAAATATTTCGTGTGACTCGTGTATTATTAGTGACTCTGTAACCAACAGAGTCATAGACCCATAAGCAGTTTATGCGTCAGTACTTTTAGGAAAATGTTTTGCTTTTAAGCAGGTGGGATTGGTCCCTACCGATAATTCTTGAAGATTCAATCAGAAGGTGTGTTTGTGTGTGTGTTCTTCTAGTAGCAAAGCCACATCGGGCCATCAGCTGTGTCTACCGAGAGGAATTGAACCCCTGATTTTAGCGCTATAAATCCGTAGACTTACTGCTTTCCCAGCGGGATAGCCAATCAGAAGGTGAAGCAGACATTTGAATATCATACTTGATTGGGCATATGTGGCCGTGGTGGGTATAACCTACTAGAAAATTTACAGGGCCCGGCATGGCTAGATGGTTAAGGCACTCGACTCGTAATCCAAGGGTGGCGGGTTCGAATCCCTGTCACACCAAACATGCTTGCCCTTTAGCTGTGGGGGCATAATAATGTTTCGGTGAATCCCACACTTCGTTGGTAAAAGAGTAGCCCAAGAATTGGTGGTGGGTGGTGATGACTAGTTGCCTTCCCTTTAGTCTTACACTGCTAAATTAAGGACGGCTAATGCAGATAGTATTCGTGTAGCTTTGCCGCAAAATCGCGCTCTGCACCGGGGGACCATGGGTGCGCCGTAAGTGTGATGGTCGAATCCCGCTCTTCGGTCAGATAAAAAAGCCACATAACTGAACGGACACACGAACACATTTTCGTATTTCATAAGAGTCGAATATGATCAACGCTGTCCCTCTAGAATAACGTTGTTCTCTTAACGAGGAGCCTTATTTTTCCTTTTACACGTCTTACTGAACCAATCAATTCAAAGTTCACAACAGCTCATCTTAAATATCTTTTCAGAATGTAATTACGACTGGCAGCCTGAGGGTCGCGGGTTCGAATCCTGTCACCAATTCTGCTAGCCTTTGCAGCCATTGAGCATTTTAATGTGACTGACAATTCGACTATTTGCTCTTATAGAGCGGCCCAATAGTGGGCAGTGGGTGTTATTGACTAGGTGTCTTCTCCTCGGTCTATCACTTCTAAATTAGGCACGGTTAAAGCAAGTAGACTTGAGTGAAATTCAACACGCTCAAATATATTTCTATATATTTTTACACAAGTTCATTTTAAGACAATAACAGTTTATCTTGAATATCACTTCAGAGTTGGTCTCTGTTTATGACAATTGGACTATCTCTCTATTCCTAACACAACAATAGCATGTTTCATCAAAGTTCTGATAATGGTGGCAGTGATTGGTAACCTACTTACTCCCTACGTTATTAGACACAACCCTGACCTAGATAGTGTTTCCCGGAAAAAAAAAAAAAGTTTCACACTAGTGTCGTCAAATTTCGGAAAAAATAAATTACGGATGTCCACCTTATTCACTATCATTTTAAAAAAACGATATGTGGTCTAGTTTTAATGATTCGTTGAAGGGTTGGAATTCAAACTTGGGTCCTGATTTTATTGGTTCAATGAAGATGTTAGAAGTTAAGTTGGGTGCTGATTTTATTAGTTCAGTAAAGATGTTAGAAGTTAATTTTGGGTCCTGATTTTATTAGTTCAGTAAAGATGTTAGAAGTTAATTTTGGGTCCTGATTTTATCAGTTCAGTAAAGATGTTAGAAGTTAATTTTGGGTCCTGATTTCATTTATTGATTGAGTGAAGGGTTTTTACTTCAGTTATGAGTCCTGTTTTATTGGTTCAGTGGAGAGGTCGAATTTAAACTGAAATTTAATAAGGCAATAATTTGTGAGCTAATAGCTGGCTTTCAGAAATTACAATTCGTTTTTAGATTTTTTTATCAAACAAATTGAAAGAAATAGTTGTTTCCCTACAAACAATGGATTTAAGTGTTCCTTGCCAGCGCAAATAACCCTGGATTGACCTTGCTCGTTTATTGTCTTTGGAGTCTCGTGATGGTCGTATGTTCTGATAAGAACCGATCACGTGATGTTATTAGAGCCAAAAACTGAAGAGTGGGCGTGTTTTTAAATGATTCGCTTTGACTGTTCTTTGTCAATTCCAGATTATCTTCTGTAGGTCAAAGGGCGGCGAGGGCTTCGTACGACATTTCGCTGTTTAAAGTATGAGGTTTAAGTAAGGTTTAGTTTATAGTTAAGCATAGAGCTACACAACGGGTTATCTTTTCCCATCACGGGTATCGAAATCCAGTTTTTAGCATTGTAAGTCCGCAGACATACCGCTAGGGCACTGGGAGAGGTTTAAGTAAGAACCCATTATTAATTATAATAATTATGATATAATTACTGATAATATACTGATATTAATTATATCAGTGGATATACTGTGACATCGTAAGTGAACCGGGAGAGGTTTAAGTAAGAACCCATTATTAATTATATCAGTGGATATACTGTGACATCGTAAGTGAACCGGGAGAGGTTTAAGTAAGAACCCATTATTAATTATATCAGTGGATATACTGAGGCATCGTAAGTGAACCGGGTGTGTTCTTCTGGTTAGCTTACTTGCACTATGAATCAAAAGCCAAGAGTTTAAGCTTATTCCGTATGTTCCAATAGCATTTCTTCTATGATCGCCAGACTGTTAGGTGTATGTTTGTTTTGTTTGTTTTTTTGAATTTCGCGCAAAGCTACACGAGGACTATCTCTACTAACCGTCCCTAATTTAGCAGTGTAAGACTAGAGGGAAGGCAGCTAGTCATCACCCTTCACCGCCAACTCTTGGGCTATTCTTTTATCAACGAATAGTGGGATTGAACCATCACATTATAACGCCCGCACGGCTGAACGGGCGAGCATGTTTGGTGCGACGGGGATTCGAACCCGCGACCCTCAGATTACGAGTCGAACGCCTTAACCCACCTGACCATGCCGGTCCTTGTTAGGTGTAAACGTTAAGCGTACTTTGAATTTGTATATTAAGTATTTCCCTATCGTTGTGTAATTTATCAAGGTGCAAGGATAACTGGTTCCAACAAACGAAACTTCTGGAAAAACAATCAATTATAAATAACCCAGTTAACTAAGAACATAGTGGTTAGGGTGCTCGACTCGTAATTTGCTGGTTGCGAATCCCGTTTTCGAAACATATTCGTCCTCTCATATGTAATGTTTACTAGGTGCCTCCTCTATCCATTCTAAACTGGAAACGGCTGACGTAGGCAGCTTTCGAGTCGGATTGAACGAAATTCAAACGTAACGCAACTGATTAATTTTTAAAACTTTTTTCAGCACTACGAAGATGTTAATTAAAATGTAATAATTAAAACATTTATTAGAAGACTTTAATATATGTTGATTAACTTCATTCCCTCGTGATCGTTTGGTCTCTTTATTATTTAGATGCACGTGATATTCTTGGCATACGACTTCACGGGTCACTGAGTTGATTTAGCAAAGACGTAGGAAATTGACAAAAAATAAATCAGTGTGATATATACAAACAAGAAGTGAAGAACTTTACAAGTTCTTAAAGTAAATTTAAAAACGCACCAAAACCTTTACGTGAAAAACATCAACTTTTTATGGTAAAAATCTATTAACTTTATATTAATAAATGAATAATGCACAAGTGTGTTTAAAAATTATCTGTGAATTTAAACGAAAGCATTTAAAAAAATACTTAAAGTGTAAAAGTCTTGTTTTGTTATTATCTACACAAAGGGCAGCCTGTGCTCTGCCCACCAAGGGTATCGAATGTCGGTTTCTAGCAGTAGACATACCACTGTGTCGCTAGGGGGACAAGATCTAAAAGAAAATTTATGAATTTGTAAGATAAATATTATGTAATACATTAATTGTTTATAGGTAATTAATATCAGACAAAAACAACACAATATGACTGAAATTCAAAGTTGCTGCTCCACTATCTTTCCTTACTGTCCTCCTCGAGTTATAAAGGATAATTACTGCCTGTGACCATAGTATCCAAATGCGTTGTCAGGCAGAGTTCAAACGCTGATAAAAAAACAACTTTCCAGCAGCAAAAGAGAATTAGTTAATGATTAGGAGTTGAATGTTTGAACCCACAACGTCTCAACTAGTACTTCCATTCGCTGGCTGCCCTCCTTCTGATAGGTAATTCAAAGATTAGAGTTTGTTTGTTTGTTTATTTTCTTATAACAAAGCCACGTCGGGCTATCTGCTGAGCCCACCGAGGGGAATCGAACCCCTGATTTTAGCGTTGTAAATCCGGAGACTTACCGCTGGACTAGCGGGGAGCAAAGACCAGAGAAGGATGTGCCTGAATGCAGGGGTTCACTGACCCATAAGGTTTCGTCAGGTTAAAACAATTCAATCATAATTTCATATAGAATTAAGAGTGACCACAATTCGGTGGAATTCATTTTGTGTCCAAATATACAATAGTCTGAGATTTTATTTACAGTTACGTCATTTCCTGTTGTGTGTGTGTGTGTGCATGTTAATAAATCAAAGCTTGCAACAACAAACTTGTTTTCTAACACATAGTGAGGGAGAAGTGTATAACTTTTCCTGTAAGATCTGCGAGTGCCTGAGTTACTTTTGCTGGAACGATTTTAGTAACACAGTTATCTAACTAGTCAGGGATTTGGCATCACCTAATTTTCTTCTATTGTTATTCACTGGAATTTTTCAAGTACAAGAGTGGGAAAACAAGGTTCCTCGTAAGGCCACCGTAAAAACTAACAGACCATTAAAATACACATTTAGAGGGCGCTTTCTTAGTATAGGAACAGTTAATTTCACAGCCTCGTGAAAATAAACAAAGAAAGAAGGAAACCAACTCGGAGATGCGCATGCGTTTTGTTCAATTGTTGACGTGACCTAATAAATGTGTGAGGTTTACCGTGTTTTAAAAATTAAATAAATAAAGACTAGAAGACAAATAGCCTCCTGCCGTCGATTACATACAACAGGTTTTACTGGATAAATGAGATCGAATGTTTTTGTACTAATTATTAGGCTAGCTTAACAGCCAAGGTTAAAATGCGCGAACCAGTCAGTTCCACCACGAGGAAAGCGAATTACCAACCTTTAGGTCATGTTTTTATTATGAAAACGTTCCACTGATTTAATGATTAATTAACTTATCGTCCACTGATACTGTATAAGTTCTTATTGGTATTAATTAATTACTGATTTTTACTGTTTAATTATTTAGCGGTACAGACATATTCTTCCAAAACTAGTTCACAAATGACGTTAACTTTTAAGTGTCTTTTTTTATTTCTTCATAATAATAAACGCTGTAGTTTAATTTTACAACGTAAATACATAGGCGTATTTCAATAGCATTGAAGAGATGGTACAAAGGCCCGGCATGGCCAAGTGGTTAGGGGGCGCTCGACTCGTAATCTGAGGGTCGCGGGTTCGAATTCCCGTCGCACCAAACATGCTAGAGATTTAATCTTAATTAAAGTAGAGGCAATAGATAAAGAGAAGTGTAGACTGTTGGAAATGACAGCAGGACTTATAGAGAATATTAAGCTATTCGTAAGTACAAAGGGATACATCAGCTAGCAATAACTTTCAGGAAATTAGGTCGAGTGCTGTTAGGGTTAAAAGTGGTAGAATTAATTGTAACGAACATATTATGTTGAAGAGCAAATTTCAACCCTTGGCTTCCACAGATGAGGATCTGTTGGAGAGAAGGAAAATAAAATGGCCAGACAAAGATGCAGATAATAATAAAGTTATAGGTGATTCCTTGACAAGACATAAGGATAGCATAGCCTGTGAAGTAAATAATATAAAAATAATTAGATTATGTCACCCAGGCGCACAGGTAGAGGATATCACTGACAGAGTAGGAGATATAATAATAGGGCTAGAGTTGCAGTTTTGGGGCACATGTAGGGGCTAATTACCTGGAGAGAGGTAGGTCAGGGGAGCAAATTTATAAGTTCGAGTGGTTGATAAAGGCATCTAAGAAAGAGGAACGTAACTTACTTTTGTCTCTAGGGCTGAATACCATAGTCGGGTTAATATGTAAGAATGAGCTGATTGGCTGCTTGTATTCGTCAGATCAGTTTGATTGGAGCTTTTGGAATGGGTGGTTTACATTTAAATATTTTATGAATGGCTTGTTTTACAAGGGCTATTAGTTCACCTGTAAGGAATGTTTTAAACTAGGATTAGACAGTGATGAGGACTAGACTAAATAAAAAAAAATATAAAAAATATTCAGCATAGGAAATGAATATAGAAGTAACTCTAGGGTTAGGCTTAGTTGTTACTATTGTAATGCTAGAAGTAACTCTAGGGTTAGGCTTAGTTGTTACGATTGTAATGCTAGAAGTAACTCTAGGGTTAGGCTTAATTGTTACTATTGTAATGTTAGAAGTAACTCTAAGGTTAGGCTTAGTTGTTACTATTGTAATGCTAGAAGTAACTCTTAGGGGTAGTCTTAGTTGTTACTATTATAATGCTAGAAGTAACTCTAGGGTTAGGCTTAGTTGTTACTATTGTAATGCTAGACTTATTATAAATAAAGCAGATGAATTTAGAGCACCAGCAAGAACAGAAGATCTTGATACAATAACTGAAACATGGTTAAACATAGATTACTTTGATGGCAGAAGTTTGAAATACAGGGTTACAGGTTACTTAATATGGATAGAGTGTTAAAGATGGGAGTAGTAGCTTTATAAGTGAAGTACTAGTTACGTACTATTGAAGTTGAGGATATAAAAGACAACAGCAAGGAGATTGGGTCCATTCGGGTTTATATTATTGGATATAAATGTTATATATAACATATAATATACATAAAATATAACATATAATATAAATAAAAAAATGTTACAGACCATCAGGTGTTACTGATGAAATTAGTGAGAAACTTTACAATGAGATTTAAGATCCCAGCTGTTAATCGATGATTTTAATTTCAGGAAAATAGACTGAGAAACTCTATAGTCGAATTATAAGGGATAAAGTTTTTGGAAATTGTTCAGAATGGCTTTCCGCCAATTGGTCAAGGAGCCAACTAGAAACAATGCTATTGTAAATTTATTGTTAACTTCAAACATAGAAATGGTGAAGCATATGAAAAACATTTGGGTGAAGGTGAAACTGTGCTGAACATGGAGACCTCGAATAATGATGTTTTGATTAGAAATTTCAAATCAGTAAATTTTGAAGGGATGTTACAACAATTGTCTGTTGTGAATTGGGCAACTGAATTATTTGGAGACAATAATTAAATGGGGAAAAGTTTTAAATATTCCTCATGGAAAGAAAACGGTAGCTGCAACTAAAAAATAAGGTTGGCTCACATAGGTTTAAAAAAATATGGTTGGCTCACATAGGTTTAGAAAAAATAAGGTTGGCTTGCATAGGTTTGAAAAAATAAGGTTGGCTCACATAGGTTTGAAAAATAAGGTTGGCTCACATAGGTTTAAAAAACAATAAGGTTGGCTCACATAGGTTTTAAAAAATAAGGTTGGCTCACATAGGTTTAAAAGATTTAAAAAATAATTTGATGAAATAGCAAATTAGGACACTGAAAAGGATGCGCGAAAAAAATTTGGCTGAAAATTGAGAACAAAAAAGATAAGGAGTTTTTAAAATACGTTAAAGGTAAACAAAATGTTAGGATGGGGTAGGACCCTTGAGGGCTCATATCTCATGATTATAAGATGGCTGGATTATTGAATTTTATTTTTTCTTCAGTTTTCTTAGTATTGAAAATGTGAGCAATATTCCTTAGCCTGAATAATTGATAAATGGAAACAAGGTCGAACAAGATGATCAAAATAATTTTAAACTCGTTAAGAAAAAATTAGGACGTTTAAAAAAACGATAAGTCTTCTGGGCCAGGTAATATTTCTCCAAGGGTTTTGAAAGAAGTTAACGATTAAACATATGAACTACTTGCTACTACGTTTTGTAAGTCTTTGATAAGTAGGCCTGTAATCTCCTCTTTTCAAGGGAGACGATAAAAATTGTCCCAGTTATTATAGGCCCATTACTCTTACATCAGTTAGAAACGTTTTGGAAAATTTGATAAAATATGCTTTGAAAAAAAAACATTTAACAAAGTTTAAAATTTTATTGAATGGTCAACATGGTTTCACTAAGGGAAAGTCTTGCCTTGTAAATCTTTTGACATTCTTTGAAATCTTTGAAAAGGTTCTGCTTATGTAAATGAGGGTAAGAGTGTACATTTGGTCTATCTGGATTTTCAAAAAGTATTTGACATGGTGCCACATGAAAGGCTTGTAAAGGACTTATCTCTACAGGTATGGGAGATAAGTTAGTGAATTAGATAGATGAGCGGCTGGATGAAAGAAAGCAGAGGGTTGTTATAGATGGAGTTCAGTCAAACTAGATTAATGTTACAAGTGGTGTACCTGAAGAATTAGGCTTAGAATCTTGACAGTTTTTGATATACATCTAGTGTTACTAGATGTGAAGATGCTACTGCTGATTTACAAAAGGATATAAATCATTTAGTGAGTTGATAAAATAAATGGAGATGGGTTTTAATTACAATAAATGTAAGATAATGCATTATCATAATTTGAATTATATGTATAATTTAAATGGGAATAACCTTAACAATGTTATGAAGGAAATGGATCTTGGTGTAATAGTAATCTAAACTGTGTGCTGTCGCTAATAATAAGGAAATAGGATTTTAGGTTATATCAGTAGAAATATTGGATACAATTCTAAAGAGGTTGTAATTTCATTGTACAGGTCACTGGTTAAGTCACATTAGAGTATTTATTGTGTTTAGTTCTGGGATCCTTAAATTGAGTTAATTGAAAGGTTTCAGAGAAGAGTTGTTAGAATAGTGTCTGGAATGGAAGGATTGTCATATGAATAGAGTTTGAGATCTGTGAAACCGTTTTCTCTTGAAAAAAGAAGAGATAGAGAGAACCTCATTCAGGTGTTTAAGATCGTAAAGGGAATTGATAATCTGGATGAATAATTTTGTTTCATACTTAATAGACAAAATAGTAGGACTCGTGGACACAAGTATAGATTTTGTCCAGGTAGGAGCTGTCTTCAGCTGAGAAAGTTTTAATTTACTTACAGGACAGTTGACCTTTGGAATGGATTGCCTTCAGGTGTTGTGGAGGCGATAAATTTAAGTGAATTTAAGAGAAAGCAGCTTGATAATTATATATATGAAAGATGAAGACTGGCATTGTATGTTTTTTAACAGTTTTAATTTAGTTTAGAGGATAGGATAGCTTAGATGGACCAAAACGTTCCATGTCGTCCCTAAACTTTATGTTATTTTAAGTTACTAAACGTCTAAAACAACGCTATAACTTATTAAACATCAAACACAACGTTATAATTTAATAACAGTCAAACACAACCACATAATCTATTGAACATCAAACATAACGTTATAACTTGGGTAAAACAGTATGAAAACTAGAAACTCGTGAAACTTGGTTCGGTTGCCATTTCTCTACAAAAAAACAAATTCTTTAGAATTATCTTATCTCTAACTGACTCAGTATCACGTGATAAAAATGTTTCTAAAATATTTGTTGAACTAGGGGCCATTGCACAAAGAAGTCAACCAATTATGTTAGGCGAAAGCGTCACGTGCTGAAACTTGAAATTTTTTGCTAAGAAACACTGTCTATCTGTTTGCTTATCTATGTATGTTTTCTATTTACCTTCCTGTTTTTCTTTCTATATTTTAGTTATTCTGTCTACATGCCTGCTTGTACATTTATCTAGATCACTTCTAGATAAGTTTTTACATTTTATTTTCTACAAATCTTGGTCACTTTCCAGAATATAAACTTGTTCCAGAGTTCACTCCCACATGATACATTTAACTGTCTAATTTTTGTTTTATCTGTGCTGATAAAACATCTGTGAATAATGCAAAGCACGAGTCACCTTGTTTGGCGTTCAGTCACATAGTGTCCTTACTGTATATTGAAAACCTAAGACACAGAAATATATATATACGGGAATCCCACCACAACTCTATAACTAACACGAACACGGCTACATTTTTAAGAAGGTTTCTTTAATTTGGAACTTCGCGCAAAGCTACCCGAGGGCTATCTGCGCTAGCCGTCCCTAATTTAGCAGTGTAAGACTAGACGGAAGGCAGCTAGTCATCACCACCCACCGCCAACTCTTGGGCTACTCTTTTACCAACGAATAGTGAGATTGACCATCACATTATAACGCTCCCAAGGCTGGGAGAGCGAGCATGTTTGGTGCGACCGGAATTCGAACCCGCGATGCTCGGATTACGAGTCGAACGCCTTGACACACTTGACCAAACAGGTAGGTAGATAAATATTGAAGATTTCATGACCTATTTACAAGCTGAGGAAGAATTATTTCGGTAATATTTCTCATAGTACATTAATATTAGGCCTATTGCATTTTTAAACACTACATTCTTTACCTAGTCCCTTAAAACTTCCAAGAATTTATAGAGTGTATAATAACAGTATTCCAACCACAGCGTATTCGCCAAATTCAGTAAGGTAACATATCGGACTACCACCACTGTAACCAGAGCCAATATTATATCAAGGTCGAACTTAGGTATCGAGTTGTAACTTCCAGTTATCTGTAGGTATATGTATATATTAACAGGTTCTATACAGAAATACAAGTAACAGTTTTTCTCATTAACAGATTTTATATAGAAATACAAGTAACAGTTTTACTCACTGACAGTTTCTATATACAAATAGAAGTAACAGTTTTATTCACTGACAGTTTATATATAGAGATACAAGTAACAGTTTTACTCACTGACAGTTTATATATAGAAATACAAGTAACAGTTTTACTCACTGACAGTTTATATATAGAAATACAAGTAACAGTTTTACTCACTCACAGTTTCTATATAGAAATACAAGTAACAGTTTTACTCACTGACAGTTTATATATAGAAATACAAGTAACAGTTTTACTCACTCACAGTTTCTATATAGAGATACAAGTAACAGTTTTACTCACTGACAGTTTCTATATAGAGATACAAGTAACAGTTTTACTCACTGACAGTTTCTATATAGAAAAACAAGTAACAGCTTTACTCACTGACAGTTTATATATAGAAATACAAGTTACAGTTTTACTCACTGACAGTTTCTATATGGAGATACAAGTAACAGTTTTACTCACTGACAGTTTCTATATGGAGATACAAGTAACAGTTTTACTCACTGACAGTTTCTATATAGAGATACAAGTAACAGTTTTACTCACTGACAGTTTCTATATAGAGATACAAGTAACAGTTTTACTCACTGACAGTATATATATAGAAATACAAGTAACAGTTTTACTCACTGACAGTTTATATATAGAAATACAAGTAACAGTTTTACTCACTGATAGTTTCTATATGGAGATACAAGTAACAGTTTTACTCACTGACAGTTTCTATATAGAAATACATGTAACAGTTTTACTCACCGACAGTTTCTATATGGAGATACAAGTAACAGTTTTATTCACTGACAGTTTCTATATAGAAATACAAGTAACAGTTTTACTCACTGACAGTTTCTATATGGAGATACAAGTAACAGTTTTATTCACTGACAGTTTCTATATAGAAATACAAGTAACAGTTTTACTCACTGACAGTTTATATATAGAAATACAAGTAACAGGTTTACTCACTGACAGTTTCTATATAGAAATACAAGTAACAGTTTTACTCACTGACAGTTTATATATAGCAATACAAGTAACAGTTTTACTCACTGACAGTTTCTATATAGAGATACAAGTAACAGTTTTACTCACTGACAGTTTCTATATAGAGATACAAGTAACAGTTTTACTCACTGACAGTTTCTATATAGAAATACAAGTAACAGTTTTACTCACTTACAGTTTCTATATAGAGATACAAGTAACAGTTTTACTCACTGATAGTTTCTATATGGAGATACAAGTAACAGTTTTACTCACTGACAGTTTCTATATAGAAATACAAGTAACAGTTTTACTCACTGACAGTTTCTATATGGAGATACAAGTAACAGTTTTATTCACTGACAGTTTCTATATAGAAATACAAGTAACAGTTTTACTCACTGACAGTTTCTATATGGAGATACAAGTAACAGTTTTATTCACTGACAGTTTCTATATAGAAATACAAGTAACAGTTTTACTCACTGACAGTTTATATATAGAAATACAAGTAACAGGTTTACTCACTGACAGTTTCTATATAGAAATACAAGTAACAGTTTTACTCACTGACAGTTTATATATAGCAATACAAGTAACAGTTTTACTCACTGACAGTTTCTATATAGAGATACAAGTAACAGTTTTACTCACTGACAGTTTCTATATAGAGATACAAGTAACAGTTTTACTCACTGACAGTTTCTATATAGAGATACAAGTAACAGTTTTACTCACTGACAGTTTCTATATAGAAATACAAGTAACAGTTTTACTCACTTACAGTTTCTATATAGAGATACAAGTAACAGTTTTACTCACTGACAGTTTCTATATAGAGATACAAGTAACAGTTTTACTCTCTGACAGTTTCTATATAGAAATACAAGTAACAGTTTTACTCACTGACAGTTTCTATGCAGAAATACAAGTAACAACTTTACTCACTGACAGTTTCTATATAGAAATACAAGTAACAGTTTTACTCACTGACGGTTTCTATATAGAGATACAAGTAACAGTTTTACTCACTGACAGTTTCTATATAGAGATACAAGTAACAGTTTTACTCTCTGACAGTTTCTATATAGAAATACAAGTAACAGTTTTACTCTCTGACAGTTTGTATATAGAAATACAAGTAACAGTTTTACTCACTGACAGTTTCTATGCAGAAATACAAGTAACAACTTTACTCACTGACAGTTTCTATATAGAAATACAAGTAACAGTTTTACTCATTGACAGTTTCTATGCAGAAATACAAGTAACAGTTTTACTCACTGACAGTTTATATATAGAAATACAAGTAACAGGTTTACTCACTGACAGTTTCTACATAGAAATACAAGTAACAGTTTTACTCACTGACAGTTTCTATATAGAAATACAAGTATCAGTTTTACTCTCTGACAGTTTCTATATAGAAATACAAGTTACAGTTTTACTCTCTGACAGTTTGTATATAGAAATACAAGTAACAGTTTTACTCACTGACAATTTCTATATAGAAATACAAGTAACAGTTTTACTCACTGACAGTATATATATAGAAATACAAGTAACAGTTTTACTCACTGACAGTTTATATATAGAAATACAAGTAACAGTTTTACTCACTGACAGTTTATATATAGAAATACAAGTAACAGTTTTACTCACTGACAGTTTATATATAGCAATACAAGTAACAGTTTTACTCACTGACAGTTTGTATATAGAAATACAAGTAACAGTTTTACTCACTGACAGTTTCTATATAGAGATACAAGTAACAGTTTTACTCACTGACAGTTTATATATAGAAATACAAGTAACAGTTTTACTCTCTGACAGTTTGTTTATAGAAATACAAGTAACAGTTTTACTCACTGAGAGTTTCTATGCAGAAATACAAGTAACAACTTTACTCACTGACAGTTTCTATATAGAAATACAAGTAACAGTTTTACTCACTGACAGTTTCTATATAGAGATACAAGTAACAGTTTTACTCACTGACAGTTTCTATATAGAGATACAAGTAACAGTTTTACTCTCTGACAGTTTCTATATACATATACAAGTAACAGTTTTACTCTCTGACAGTTTCTAAAAATACAAGTAACAGTTTTACTCACTGACAGTTTCTATGCAGAAATACAAGTAACAACTTTACTCACTGACAGTTTCTATATAGAAATACAAGTAACAGTTTTACTCACTGACAGTTTATATATAGAAATACAAGTAACAGGTTTACTCACTGACAGTTTCTACATAGAAATACAAGTAACAGTTTTACTCACTGACAGTTTCTATATAGAAATACAAGTATCAGTTTTACTCTCTGACAGTTTCTATATAGAAATACAAGTAACAGTTTTACTCACTTACAGTTTCTATATAGAGATACAAGTAACAGTTTTACTCACTGACAGTTTCTATATAGAGATACAAGTAACAGTTTTACTCACTGACAGTTTCTATATAGAGATACAAGTAACAGTTTTACTCACTGACAGTTTATATATAGAGATACAAGTAACAGTTTTACTCACTGACAGTTTCTATATAGAGATACAAGTAACAGTTTTACTCACTGACAGTTTCTATATAGAGATACAAGTAACAGTTTTACTCACTGACAGTTTCTACATAGAGATACAAGTAACAGTTTTACTCACTGACAGTTTATATATAGAAATACAAGTAACAGTTTTACTCACTGACAGTTTCTATATAGAAATACAAGTAACAGTTTTACTCACTGACAGTTTATATATAGAAATACAAGTAACAGTTTTACTCACTGACAGTTTATATATAGAAATACAAGTAACAGTTTTACTCACTGACAGTTTATATATAGAAATACAAGTAACAGTTTTACTCACTGACAGTTTTTATATAGAGATACAAGTAACAGTTTTACTCACTGACAGTTTCTATATAGAGATACAAGTAACAGTTTTACTCACTGACAGTTTCTACATAGAGATACAAGTAACAGTTTTACTCACTGACAGTTTATATATAGAAATACAAGTAACAGTTTTACTCACTGACAGTTTCTATATAGAAATACAAGTAACAGTTTTACTCACTGACAGTTTATATATAGAAATACAAGTAACAGTTTTACTCACTGACAGTTTATATATAGAAATACAAGTAACAGTTTTACTCACTGACAGTTTATATATAGAAATACTAGTAGTAACAGTTTTACTCACTGACAGTTTCTATATAGAGATACAAGTAACAGTTTTACTCACTGACAGTTTCTATATAGAGATACAAGTAACTGTTTTACTCACTGACAGTTTCTATATAGAGATACAAGTAACAGTTTTACTCACTGACAGTTTCTATATAGAAATACAAGTAACAGTTATACTTACTGACAGTTTCTATATAGAAATACAAGTAACAGCTTTACTCACTGACAGTTTCTATATAGAAATACAAGTAACAGCTTTACTCACTGACAGTTTCTATATAGAAATACAAGTAACAGTTTTACTCACTGACAGTTTATATATAGAAATACAAGTAACAGTTTTACTCACTGACAGTTTCTATATAGAAATACAAGTAACAGTTTTACTCACTGACAGTTTCTATATAGAAATACAAGCAACAGTTTTACTCACTGACAGTTTATATATAGAAATACAAGTAACAGTTTTACTCACTGACAGTTTATATATAGAAATACAAGTAACAGTTTTACTCACTGACAGTTTATATGTGGAAATACAAGTAACAGTTTTACTCACTGACAGTTTCTATATAGAGATACAAGTAACAGTTTTACTCAGTGACAGTTTCTATATAGAAATACAAGTAACAGTTTTACTCACTGACAGTTTCTATATAGAAATACAAGTAACAGTTTTATTCACTTACAGTTTCTATATAGAAATACAAGCAACAGTTTTACTCACTGACAGTTTATATATAGAAATACAAGTAACAGTTTTACTCACTGACAGTTTATATATAGAAATACAAGTAACAGTTTTACTCACTGACAGTTTATATGTGGAAATACAAGTAACAGTTTTACTCACTGACAGTTTCTATATAGAGATACAAGTAACAGTTTTACTCAGTGACAGTTTCTATATAGAAATACAAGTAACAGTTTTACTCACTGACAGTTTCTATATAGAAATACAAGTAACAGTTTTATTCACTTACAGTTTCTATATAGAAATACAAGTAACAGTTTTATTCACTTACAGTTTCTATATAGAAATACAAGTAACAGTTTTATATAGAAATACAAGTAACAGCTTTACTGACTTACAGTTTCTATATAGAAATACAAGTAACAGTTTTACTCACTTACAGTTTCTATATAGAAATACAAGTAACAGTTTTATATAGAAATACAAGTAACAGCTTTACTGACTTACAGTTTCTATATAGAAATACAAGTAACAGCTTTACTGACTTACAGTTTCTATATAGAAATACAAGTAACAGTTTTATATAGAAATACAAGTAACAGCTTTACCTATTAACAGTTTCTTTATTTATAGATATACGAGTGCTGGTATCGAGTGGTGAACAAAGTACACCCAATTTAAGAGCACGACTCACCAACGTCTAGATATTGTTATAAGTACAATATATGAATCAACTGAACAGTTACCTTTGCTAAACGATAGACAATAATTGACTGTAGGTGGTAGTTATTAGCTGCCTTCTTTTTAGTCTTTCACTGATAAATTAGAGTCGGCTAGTGCAAACAGTACTGGAGCGAATAAAATCAAACCAAAAGAACCAAATACACACACATACACACATATATTCATTATTAAAATATTTTATTAATTGAAACACAATTTGCAAACGTCATGAATTCATCAGGTAACGTTGTCATCCATCCTGCTCATCATCGTGACGTTTCGCTCATATATTCAACAGTTAATAATTGAAATACGATGTGCATCTTCACCATAACGTTTCGCTTCTACAGTCAACAGTTAACTATTTAATAATTCATATAAAACGCTGGTCGTTACCATAACGTTTCGCTTCTACAATCAACAGCTAACTATTTAATAATTCATATAAAACGCTGGTCGTTACCATAACGTTTCGCTTCTACAGTCAACAGTTAACTATTTAATAATTTATATAAAACGCTGGTCGTTACCATAACGTTTCGCTTCTACAGTCAACAGTTAACTATTTAATAATTCATATAAAACGCTGGCCGTTACCATAACGTTTCGCTTCTACAATCAACAGCTAACTATTTAATAATTCATATAAAACGCTGGTCGTTACCATAACGTTTCGCTTCTACAGTCAACAGTTAACTATTTAATAATTCATATAAAACGCTGGTCGTTACCATAACGTTTCGCTTCTACAGTCAACAGTTAACTATTTAATAATTCATATAAAACGCTGGTCGTTACCATAACGTTTCGCTTCTACAGTCAACAGTTAACTATTTAATAATTCATATAAAACGCTGGTCGTTACCATAACGTTTCGCTTCTACAGTCAACAGTTAACTATTTAATAATTCATATAAAACGCTGGTCGTTACCATAACGTTTCGCTTCTACAGTCAACAGTTAACTATTTAATAATTCATATAAAACGCTGGTCGTTACCTTAACGTTTCGCTTCTACAGTCAACACTTCGTTATTTAAGTAAGATGTCCATTGTTATCATGGCGTTTCGCTTATGTTATATGTATGTAAAGAAAACATCATAGTTTTGCTGGTGCTATCCAATACGCTTCCGTATCTATAACTGGAGTCGCTTAATTTGTACGTACTTTAATAAGAATTTCCACACACCCAAAACAAATTATCCCGTGATAGCCAGCTTATTGTTCGTTAGACAGCTTCGCACAAACTTTAACAAGTATTATTTCCCCATAGGTATCCCTAATGGAGAAATGATAGGCTGGTCAGAAGGCAATTGGTCAATAGCGCACACCGCCACATAGCTCTTGAACTAACTCTGACATACCACTCAATAGAGAGCACGTTTTTAATGGAGATGAATGATCTAATCCACATTTTGGGTACGCTAACAAATAGGCTACGCCCAGTGTTCTTTCATAAATTTATATAAATTATATGAATGATGACACGCGAATTGTTTTAAACCGAATGTTACAAAATGAGCCATCTGGGTACCTCCCATTACAGGTGCCAAAACCCAGTTTAGCATTATAAGCCGAGACACTCACTACTGCACCACAGGGGGAGGTCCACTAAATATAATCATTATTTTTTCATATATCGTATACAAAAAATAAAGGTACCTGTTGATTGAATTAAACGTTTTACTGATCAGATCTCAAGATAAGATATTTACTTCGATTGAATGAAGTTGTTATCAATATTACTTTAAATTTGTCGTAATTTCAGTAAAGAACTTGACTAAATGTGACAGATGATTTGTTTTACTGTAGTTTGATTAAAGAACTTGACTAAATGTGACTGATGATTTGTTTTACTGTAGTTTCATAAAGAACTTAACTAAATGTGACTGGTGATTTGATTTACTGTAGTTTCAGTGAAGAACTTGTCTAAATGTGACTGATGATTTGTTTAACTGTAGTTTTAGTAAAGAACTTGACTAAATGTGGCAGATGATTTGTTTTACTGTAGTTTCAGTAAAGAACTTGACTAAATGTGGCAGATGATTTGTTTTACTGTAGTTTGATTAAAGAACGTGACTAAATATGACTGATGATTTGTTTTACTGTAGTTTCAGTAAAGAACGTGACTAAATGTGACTGATGATTTGTTTTACTGTAGTTTCAGTAAAGAACTTGACTAAATGTGACTAATGATTTGTTTTACTGTAGTTTGATTAAAGAACGTGACTAAATGTGACTGATGATTTATTTTATTGTAGTTTGATTAAAGAACGTGACTAAATGTGACTGAAGTTTTGGTTTACTGTAGTTTCACTTAAGAACTTGACTAAATGTGACTGATGATTTGTTTTATTGTAGTTTGATTAAAGAACGTGACTAAATGTGACTGATGATTTGGTTTACTGTAGTTTCACTTAAGAACTTGACTAAATGTGACTGATGATTTGTTTTACTGTAGTTTCACTAAAGAACGTGACTAAATGTGGCTGATGATATGTTTTACTGTAGTTTCACTAAAGAACGTGACTAAATGTGACTGATGATTTGTTTTACTGTAGTTTCAGTAAAGAACGTGACTAAATGTGGCTGATGATTTGTTTTACTGTAGTTTCACTAAAGAACTTAACTAAATGTGGCTGATGATTTGTTTTATTGTAGTTTCACTTAAGAACTTGACTAAATGTGACTGATGATTTGTTTTATTGTAGTTTGATTAAAGAACGTGACTAAATGTGACTGATGATTTATTTTATTGTAGTTTGATTAAAGAACGTGACTAAATGTGACTGAAGTTTTGGTTTACTGTAGTTTCACTTAAGAACTTGACTAAATGTGACTGATGATTTGTTTTATTGTAGTTTGATTAAAGAACGTGACTAAATGTGACTGATGATTTGTTTTATTGTAGTTTCACTAAAGAACTTGACTAAATGTGACTGATGATTTGTTTTATTGTAGTTTGATTAAAGAACGTGACTAAATGTGGCTGATGATTTGGTTTACTGTAGTTTCACTTAAGAACTTGACTAAATGTGACTGATGATTTGTTTAATTATAGTTTGATTAAAGAACGTGACTAAATGTGACTGATGATTTGGTTTACTCTAGTTTTAGTAAATAACTAAATGTGGCAGATGATTTGTTTTACTGTAGTTTCACTAAAGAACTTGACTAAATGTGACTGATGATTTATTTTATTGTAGTTTGATTAAAGAACGTGACTAAATGTGACTGAAGATTTGGTTTACTGTAGTTTCACTTAAGAACTTGACTAAATGTGACTGATGATTTGTTTTATTGTAGTTTGATTAAAGAACGTGACTAATGTGACTGATGATTTATTTTATTGTAGTTTGATTAAAGAACGTGACTAAATGTGACTGAAGATTTGGTTTACTGTAGTTTCACTTAAGAACTTGACTAAATGTGACTGATGATTTGGTTTACTCTAATTTCACTAAAGAACTTGAATAAATGCTACTGTCATTGTAAATAGTTATTTTAAAAACTAAGTATATAACCTCTTACCTTTTAAGAATGAACATCCTATTATTCAGTGAGATTCAAGTAACATTCAACGAGCTTTTTTCTGCAGCATGCAGGTGAAAGAGTCCATGGTGTTCTTTTGTATATAATTGTTTACCCTCTATTCACTCGAAGTTTCACATACCAGAAGAAAACGTTAAGGATAACGTTTCTGATAAGGAAAGTTATTAAAATTTTGTGACGTACAAGATCGTGGTATCTTGTTCAACTCACGAATACCAAGTTGTCAGGCCTCTTTTTTTACGTGTACTAATACAGTTAACCAGTCTTCGTCCACATCGCTTTGTTTGATTGCCAAGTTACAACAATGAAATGTTGTTATGTATTGCTCATAATTCGATTAACACGACATCCAAAGCCGTATCGGTACTGACAATTGCTTCGAGAAAAAGTCCCCTCGTGGGATAGCAGTAAGTTTACGAATGTACAGCTCTAAATTCCGGATTCGATGTCTCGTGATAGACATAGCGGATAGTCGATGTGGCTTTACTCTAAAAACAACCAAGAGAAAGGGAAATTCACGAAGATATTTTCACGTGAGTTTCTATAGGACGCTTTTTTATCCGTCTTTCTCCTTGTTTCTCTCCTTGCTTGTTTTATCATCTACTTTTATCAAACAAGGTTTCTGTTGAACTGAAGTGATCAGGAACGTCTCTATAGAGCCAAGCTGTCTACATATGTATTTATATGCCTTATGTGTGTATAGATTCTATAATGAAGTACTTCAATGGTTTACCTGGGTCGCTCAGATTTGTAGAATCGAATGCGTAATATGATAAGCCCTCTGAAAGACAGCGGAAAGACCACGCTGAAATCCTGAGTTGGAGTCCCACGGCGGACACAGCAGATATCTCAATGTGGTTTTGCTATGAAACACACTGACAAAAGCAATATGATGTGTGCACCCTAGCGTCGTTATTTTCAAAATACTTACTCTATTTTTTCGCACAAACACATATTATCCGATTTCTATTTAATTAAAACAGTAGTAGCCGCGACTGGCTGAAAAAAGGGAAGCTGTATGTTTCGAAGGCAGATTTAGAACTAGCAGCACATTAACAGACACTTGTATTTAATGCCAAAAAAACATTTCAAAAATCGCACTGATATTTCTATTTAAGTGCACCAGTGCAGACACGTCAAAGAATATCCGCCTCTTTATGCATCAGAAAAAAAACCACAAAAAAAAACGTATCGTTTCCGGAACGTTCCCTCTATTTTCATGATGCTTTAGCATATAAAACTGTTTGAGTGGACTTCCTATGATCATTACTGACGCACTTCAAAGTTCTCACGCTGTGAGAAAACGTCACTTCTGGTGAGCTTGACAGTTATAGTGAGTTAGTGGATTAGTGTTCTAAACTAGACAAGCAGGAATACATTCGCCCATCCTATATTTATATCATTTTTTTTATTCTAGTTTTCCAATTAAATCTCGAAGCTTTACCAAGCCAAATCTATAAACCAGATCATTTGCGTTGTATTCTTAATCTATGTGTATTTGTGTTTCATTTTACGTTTTTATAGCCCGAGCATGGTTATTGTGTGGGACTGTGAATCTGAGGCTCTATAGTTCGCGTTCCGTTTCCGTAAAATCACACTTCGCATTTGAAGGTCGTTGGGTTGGACATATAAGAGTGATAGTCGAAATCCATTAGAGTACCCCAAGATTGTCGCTGGGTGATGTTAACTGTAATTTCGAAATTAGCGACGGCTAGCATATATAGGCCCTTGTGTGGCTCTCCGCGAATGCGCGTAACAAGTAAACAAGTAAATAATCCTGTACGTTACCAACCGCCCACAAACGCGAGGAACCACCTTTATCAACTCACTAAAATCCAGTTAGGATAAGAAATGTGAAGGTGAGAAGGGCGACTCGCAGAACGTACATTCATCACTGTAAGCGAACTTGTGAGGTTAGGTTATCGAGACTGTGTTTACCAGTTGTCTCGTGAAATCAAATTTAAATCGAACCATCATGACCTGGTGGTTAAGGTACTCGACTCGTAATCTGAGGGTCGCGGGTTCGAATCTCCATAACTCCAAACACACTCGGCCTTTCAGCCGTGGGGGCGTTATAATGTTACGGCCAATCCCACTATTCGTTGGTAAAAGAGTTGGTGGTGGGTGGTGATGACTAGCTGCCTTCCCTCTAGTCTTACTCTGCAAAATTAGGGACAGCTAGCGCAGATAGCCCTCGTGTAGCTTTGCGTGAAGTTCAAGACAAATCAAACCGATCAAAATAAATCAGAACTGAGTGGATATTTTTCTGAATTAATTAAAGATAAAACGTTCAACATGATTAGCTCACAATATCCTTTTTAAAAATAGCCCCACAGTGGCACAGAGGTATGTCCGCGGACTCACACCGCTTGAAACCGGGTTTCGATAACCATGGTGGACAGAGCACACGTAGCACATTGTGTAGCTTCGTGCTTAACTTCAAAAAGACAAAATGTTTTAAGAATAGTAAGGACATTCATGACAATAATTAATTAAAATCAAACTCAATAGCTCAACGATCAGTGACTGTCCAAGCGACTCAATGATGCGTTTGAGGGCTCATAACGCTAGAAACTCGCGGGCACAGCATAGATAGCCCATTGTGTTAGCTTTGCACTTAACAACAAAGAAAAACATTACATTTTGCACGAGTAGAAATATTCTAACTGAAATTTTTGACACTTTTAATGATACTGGAAGATTATAAGTGCCTCATGTTGTTCACATTTTAAGTGACACTGACGAAATAAAAATTCCCGACATTTTCAATAATAGTAGCGAACTAAATATATCTACACATTGGAGTTGTTCAGTTTGGCGTAACAGTTGTTTATGAGAAAACGTTGGAATTTTGTCAAAAATAAATGAAATTACGAGAGACCTAAATATCACAAACACTTCACAAAGTGGTCACAAGAAGACATATAATGTATATTTTAAAAGTCTTACTTACCTAGAGCATTTTGAAGCGAGGAATTATGTCTGTAAGGGCCACAACAGGAGCAGCTTAGCCTAACGCTATAAACGTGAATACCGCTCGAATTAAATGGCGAAAATTCGGTCAACTAGTACAACAATGGCGCAATAAACGAGTGTCAGTAATAAATCATTAGGCCTAAAGCAATGTTCCAAAACGAACTAGAACGCCGAAGCGACTTTTGTAAGAAACCAGTTTCACCAGGTGGCGTTTTCTCTCGTACCATGCTTGTTTTTGGTAGAGCTTCGTGTGATTTGCATACTTACAATATCAAATCTTTTCTAAACAACATCCAAGGACGATTCTCATGGTGAACAGGCATCGTAGGTAATCATTCGCTGTTCTGTTCACCAAGTTCGCGTGAGGTATTGGGTTTAATGAATACAAAGTTAACAAAAACAAGCGCAAACAGACTGAGTTTGGAATCGCGTTACTTTTGGTTTTATTTTCGTTTTTTTGGCCGCTCATCTTGAGGGTTAAGGAACTTTGAAACCGCTGACCTAATTATTCCTCGACACATCCAATACAAATAATTCTAGTGTTAATACGTCATAAATCGAACACTCACTATTATTATTCGTGTTTCCTTACTCTCGTCTTTTGTTAGTCATCTCATCAGTGTAAATGCAGCGCCCAAAAGGTCAAATGTAATTAAATACACCTGATGAGAGCGTGCGATCACGCACGAATGATTGATTATAATTCCGATAAGAGTAATTTATTATTATTACCTGGCTGGAATAAAGACTTATAATCTTTTTATTTATTAGGATTCTAAATAGTAACGACACCACCTATTATAACACACACGTGTACGGTGTTAAGACCCATGGGTCCACCCAATCGTTTCTGAGTATACATTATTTCTGATACTTCTGTCTGCTCCGTTGTCTCTTGTAAAGAGTGGTTTTAGAGGGTTTGAATCTCACTATTTTTCCTTCCTGTAACTATTACCAGCTATTTTTCTTAGGCGCCTAACCTTGTATATGAACTGTAATTTGAGGTTCAAGGTGAACACAAATTATTACTCGAATGGTTTTCTTTGTTCAGCAGGTTTTCGTCACAGGCTGCTGTTTAGTATAAATGTTTGCCATTAAAATTTATATGGAATCATCCACTATATACTATGGTTATATTATGTAATATATGTCTATAAAATATATATTATTTAATGGTTGTTGTTGTTTTGTATTAAGCACAAAGCTACACAATGGGCTATCTGTGCTCTGCCCACCACGGATATCGAAACCCGGTTTTTAGCGTTTTAAGCTCGCAGACATACCGCTGAGCCACTAGGGGGCTTACGTAATGGAAAGAGAGAGAGTTTATCGTTACAATGTACAATATTGGAATGTAGGTGAAATTGTATTAGAAAACGACAATATTTAGTTATCTTACTCGGTGTTTCGTTTAGGTATTTACGTGTGATAATCTCAACGTTTCTGAAGCGTGGTTTGTATAAACATCAAAACTACACCTTCCTAACCAGAAGCTAGTTTCTATTGTTGAAACTAAGTAACAATTTTCTTTAGAAACATACTCATCAAACCCTACAAGATAACACTTGTGCTGACTTGTGATTGGTTTGTTTGTTCTCAAGCACAAGTCTTCCGGTTGTACAGTGGTATTTTATGGATTTACATCGCTAGAATCGAGAGGGGGGGGGGCATACGATTCCTCTCGGTGGACCCAACATATGGCTCAATCTCAAACGTAATAATAAACAATGGAGTGCCTTTGCTTGGTCCACAACGGGTTTCGCTGAGCCACTGAAGGGCATCGACCGTTACAAGGTACATTTGCGAAATATTCAAAGGACGCAATTATAATGAAAGTGACACGTGGTATAATATAAACATATCGAAACTTAAATATCTTAAGGACACATATATATAACAGCTATGATTAGCATTATTTCTACCACTGACCTTATTTCTCTTCGAATTCTCACGCACGGATTCAGACCAACTAAAATATCTGCCCCATCCCCCAGTGGATCAGGAGTACGTTTACAGACATATAACGCTAAAATTCAAAGTTTGATTTCCCTTGGTCGACAGAACGCTGATAGCCTATTATGCAGCATTCTGCTAAAATAAAGACGGAAGGTGCTCTGTGATTGCTGTATTTCTAAGCGGACATGACGTTACATTATTAACACGCTTTCCCTCCTACAAACTTACAATAGACAATTCCGAAATTTCACACAAATTTATCTGAACAAAACGTATAGAATAGTAAAGGAAAAATAAACACGAAAAACTAAACAACCCATCACCAACTCTAGGAATGCTTTTGTTTGGCCAAATAGTGGGACTTAGGGCGCTCGACTAGTAATGCGGGTCGTGGGATCGAATCTCGTCACCGAACAAGCTCGCCCTCTCAAGCCTGGCGCCATTATGATGTGCCAGTCAATCCTGCTATTTATTTGTAAAAGAGTATCCCAAGACTAATGTTGACTAGTTGCCTTCCTCCAGTATATCACTTTTAAACTAGGGACGGCTAACGCAGATAGCCCTCGAGTAGCTTTGCGCAAAATTCAATGAACACATAAGCAGTTATAGTGCCCAAAAGTACCCTGGAAGTGCCATTATAATATTATTGTAAAATCGAACGTTTTGTGCTTAAAAAACACCGATATACCGCCATACACATTGGCATGTTGAAAACATGGCCAGAAAAATCCAGTTATACCTGTTAGATTTAAAGAAAAAATCAACCCTTCCGGTAGAAACATTAACTACCCGTTTGCTAATATTGTTACCTATGAAAGCAAACTTATATTTTAGTGGTTATTTGTAAAGCGAGGAGAAAGAACGCTTGGGACTATGACAAGACAAGTTTCTGCACGAGAGTAGGTGAGGAGTGTTTGAACCACATATCAGGACAGTGACCCCGCAGACCATCTGTTCTGTTTAATTAAATACCTGCACGAGGTTGTTCATTGCAAACATGACAATTGTTATAGTATATTAACAAGTCTCGAGCACAATAGTTAATCAATGTGAGTCATAACAGTACTGTGCATGTATACATACATAATAAAGTGTCTAATACGAGGATTAAAAACCAATAAACGTTTCACAATAGTGATGAACTATTCAAGTGGACAGGTATTTTGGCTTCATTATGTCAGTTTAAAAACTACTGTTATTGTGTTACTTTATGATGCGCGTAACAATTAAACTAAAATTTCACATGTCAGCTATCTGTAAAAGTGGGTCTATATTAAACAGAACACAGGTGACTCCGCATCTCAGTTTGCTGTAAAAGTGGGGTTATACTAAACAGGACACATCTACTTTCCACATTTCAGTCTACTGTAAAAGTGGGTCTATATTAAACAAAACACAGGTGACTCCGCATCTCAATTTGCTGTAAAGTGGGATACTCCAGGACATCTACAGTCTACTGCAAAGTGGGTCTATATTAAACAGAATACAGGTGACTCCGCATCTCAGTTTGTTGTAAAAGTGGAGTTATACTAAACAGGACACATCTACTTTCCACATTTCAGTCTACTGTAAAAGTGGGTCTATATTAAACAGAACACAGGTGACTCCGCATCTCAATTTGCTGTAAAAGTGGGATTATACTAAACAGGACACATCTACTTTTAACATTTCAATCTACTGTAAAAGTGGGTCTATATTAAACAGAATACAGGTGACTCCACATTTCAATCTACTGTAAAAGTGGGTCTATATTAAACAGAACACATGTGACTCCGCATCTCAGTCTACTGTAAAAGTGGGTCTATATTAAACAAAACAGGACACATCTACTTTCCACATTTCAATCTACTGTAAATGTGGGTCTATATTAAACAGAACACAGGTGACTCCGCATTTCAATCTACTGTAAAAGTGGGTCTATATTAAACAGAACACAGGTGACTCCGCATCTCAGTTTGCTGTAAAAGTGGGTTATACTAAACAGGAACACAGGTACTTTCCACATTTCAATCTACTGTAAATGTGGGTCTATATTAAACAGAACACAGGTGACTCCGCATCTCAGTCTACTGTAAAAGTGGGTCTATATTAAACAGAACACAGGTGACTCCGCATCTCAGTCTACTGTAAAAGTGGGTCTATATTAAACAGAACACAGGTGACTCCGCATCTCAGTCTACTGTAAAAGTGGTCTATATTAAACAGAACACAGGTATCTCTGCCACATACAATATTTACGTTATATGTATCATACCTTAAGACTAATGTATAAACAGACTGTAACTAGGCGACGACTCTTCCTTCCTCGTGCGAACATTGTATCAACATTAAAATTTCATCTATCTATCCATCGGTCGAACTTTTTGTCTGTTCTTATATTCCCTGTCTTTCGTTTCACTGCATTTGCTTATTTATCCGTGTCTCTATTTGTATATCTATCCATATTTCAATTTGTCTTTCTGTCTCTTCTTATATCCTTCCGTCCGGCCCGGCATGACCAGGTGGTTAAAGCACTTGACTCGTAATCTGAAAGTCGCGGGTTCGAATCCCCATAACTCCAAACATGCTCGCCCTTTAAGCCATGGGGGCGTTAAGTGTGAAGGTCAGTTCCATTATTCGTTGGTAAAAGCGTAGCCCAAGAGTTGGCGGCGGGTAGTAATAATTAGCTGCCTTCCCTCTGATCATACACTGCTAAATTAAGGACGGCTAGCGCAGATAGCACTCGGGGAGCTTTGCACGAAATTCAAATGTATCCGTCTTTATATTGTTATGTTTGTTTATGGCTCTATAACCTATTTGTGTAGCTTTGGTAATATTTTCTCTTAACCTATTTGTCGATATATTTTCCTTCTGTCTTTCTGTCTATCCTTACATTCCTCCGTCTGTATACATATCTATCTATCACTAAAGTTATCTGTATTTAGTATATTTTGCTGTGCCGGTCTACCAAGAGATAAAACACATTACAGTAGGAACGTTCCTTGGAGGTTTACGCTTAATTAAATCCTTCGTTACTAGTGGACCTGAATTTCGTTAATTTGAAAATCTTAACTATAACATTATTCATAAACTGAGTACTTAAGTACATTTTTTACTTAAGTAGACGTACCTGATAGTCTCTGCTAGTACGTTAACAGAACAGAATCGGGCGTCATTTCAACACAACGAGCCGACACACATTGTCAGGATAACAGTATTTCAAACAATGATAATACATCAATATATTGTTAGCACTCCTTTCTTATCGGATCCCTTGAACAATTATTTTTGGTTCCCATGGCGATAAGGACCAATAAGTTTTAGCTATGTTGTGAAACGTTTTGGTAATTTCTCACGATCCAAACAACTCTGGCTTCTAGCGTAAAATAAACTCACTCAACGAACTGAACAAGTTTTTACAACACGAATCTAAAAATATAGATTTGCAACAAGCTGCAGATAGATTTACACTTACCACGGTAACAACAGTCTTTTATTTCCTGCTTGGGCACGTGTTATCTTCTGTACCTTCTGTCGGTCGATTAATTAGCAAGTGAAACATAATAACATTTTCAAACATGAAAACCTTTTGCGCTACTCACGTTTCTATATCACTGTTAATTCTCTGTTCCCCTGGTTACTGTGGAATTGTCCACGTTTCTATATCACTGTTAAATTGTCTGTTCCCCTGGTTACTGTGGAATTGTCCACGTTTCTATATCACTGTTAATTGTCTGTTCCCCTGGTTACTGTGGAATTGTCCACGTTTCTATATCACTGTTAATTGTCTGTTCCTCTGGTTACTGTGGAATTGTCCACGTTTCTATATCACTGTTAATTGTCTGTTCCCCTGGTTACTGTGGAATTGTCCACATTTCTATATGACTGTTAATCTCATCAGTTTTCATGGATACTCTGATATTAATTCACGTTTCTATATCACTGTTAATTTCATCAGTTTTTATGGATACTCTAATATTAATTCACGTTTCTATATGACTGTTAATCTCATCAGTTTTCATGGATACTCTGATATTAATTCACGTTTCTATATGACTGTTCATCTCATCAGTTTTCATGGTTACTCTGATATTAATTCACGTTTCTATATCACTAGTAATTTACTCTTTCTTTCAGTGGTTGTTTTGTATGAAACTATTTCGTCTTCAATCTCTATAACTTGTCCTGACTACCCCAAGGTTAGGGAAAGATTAAGCCTACTTTTACTTCAAAAATAAAACTTCCATGGGTTTCGAAAAGTCATCGTTGGCTTTCCTTAATTATTATACAAAGAAAGACAGTCCAGGCAAACTCAGTCCTCAGTTTGTAAGCTTATTCAAAGACATACAAATGAGGACGTGTCCTCTAGTTGTAACTGTTTCTCTTATTTTTTTCTGGGTTGACGTAGATTTAGCTCAATCTTTCCATAGCCATAGATTCCCCATCGTAAATTAAATCCACTCACAATTAACAACTCAAAACCTCTAATCTTCGTGACGAGCAAATTAATTCACGTATCCAGGTTCTCAATTTTCGCAGTTGTTAAACGGGAGATTTTCGATGCTCTGGAACAAAGGAGTTGGATATTTTCACAGACAGCCCTCTGATGAGAACGAACTCACAGACGTTCAACCATAGATGTGGTTGATTTACGCAGATAAAATATAAATAAATGAAAAGTTAAAAAAAAAACCTCGTCTGACAAGTCCGGGTAGAAGGCCACTCCAGGTGTTTTTCCTTTATTTAAGTACCAGCAGTGGTTGAATCGATCTGTAACCCCCTTCTAGAACTTTCCTAAACAACTGCGCGACCTACTGGTGAACACCGTAATGATGTACAGGTACGCGGTAGCGACTGGCCGACGCCCGACACTACAATGCTGCAACTGTATCTTTATCTGAAGTGGAGAGAACTAGTAATCAGGTGCTCTGTTCACCTCGTATCGCCATCCACCCACCCACCCAGCAAACACGTTCATGTCGTGATAGATGTCAAGACAGTTAACTCCATCTTAGGCCTACTTTTAATCGTGCATTTATATAGTTCGGTTACTAGCGCTTTTGGTAACCCCGACAGCCCAGGAGAGTCCTTAGCGCTTGGAACGCTAAAATTCTGGGTTTGATCTCTGCGATGGAATCAGCGCATGTGGCTTATTGCACAGCTATGATACCAGGGTTAAAGAAGCTACCAGCTAAGTATGATAGACAGCTATTGTTTTGGCTATAAAAAAAATGGAATTATGGTTTTTTGTTTGTCTTGAATTTCGCATAAAGCTTCTCGAGGGCTATCTGCGCTAGTCGTCCCTAATTTTATAGTATAAAACTAGAAGGAAGGCAGCTAGTCATCACCACCCACCGCCAACTCTTGGGCTACTCTTTTACCAACGAATAGGTGGATTGACCGTAACATTATAACGCCTCCACAGCTGAAAGGGCGAGCATGTTTGGTGTGACGGAGATTTGAGCCCGCAGCCCTAAGATTACTAGTCGAGTGCCTTATCCACCAGCTCATGCCGGTGTATCAATTTCAAACTACCCCGTTTTCAAGTTACACCCGGTAATATGAAATCGTTTTCAGAGTACCGGGGGAGTAACATGAAATCGATTTTAAACTACCCCCTTGATTTCAAATTACCCCCTCTTCTAACGCCAAAATGACAAACATAATGATTGCTTTTAGTATTTGAAGTGCGTGTTGAGTACATATCTAAGTACATGATAATAGGCAAAAGGCCTATTATTTCTTTTATTAAAATTGATGATTTATATATGATAAAAGGTATTTTAAGGGCTCGTCCTCGCCAGACCACAAGGTCTACATACTGTCTTCATTCAATATATTGTAATTTATACATATTAATATTTTTATATATATTTTTATGCGCACTGAAATAAAAATGAGTGATTGATAGCGTGAGATATAGAACATAATAAATATTCGAATTTTTTACATTATTATTAATGTATTAATTTCCTTTACATACACTGAGTGCGATAAGAACGTCTAGCATCTTAACAAACCGTTAAAACGAGTTTATCGGGAAGGGGTAGTTTGAAATCAAGGGGGTTAAGATGAAATCGATTTTGTCCTCCCCGGTAATTTGAAATCGTTACACCGGGCTAAATGAAATATAATAGTGAGAACAAATCATGTTGAAAACATTCCGAGTGGTGGCCCGGCACGGCCAAGCGTGTTAAGGTTGAAAACATTCCGAGTGGTGGCCCGGCACGGCCTAGCGTGTTAAGGTTGAAAACATTCCGAGTGGTGGCCCGGCACGGCCTAAGCGTGTTAAGGTTGAAAACATTCCGAGTGGTGGCCCGGCACGGCCTAGCGTGTTAAGGTTGAAAACATTCCGAGTGGTGGCCCGGCACGGCCTAGCGTGTTAAGGTTGAAAACATTCCGAGTGGTGGCCCGGCACGGCCTAGCGTGTTAAGGTTGAAAACATTCCGAGTGGTGGCCCTGCACGGCCAAGCGTGTTAAGGTTGAAAACATTCCGAGTGGTGGCCCGGCACGGCCTAGCGTGTTAAGGTTGAAAACATTCCGAGTGGTGGCCCGGCACGGCCTAGCGTGTTAAGGTTGAAAACATTCCGAGTGGTGGCCCGGCACGGCCTAGCGTGTTAAGGTTGAAAACATTCCGAGTGGTGGCCCGGCACGGCCTAGCGTGTTAAGGTTGAAAACATTCCGAGTGGTGGCCCGGCACGGCCTAGCGTGTTAAGGTTGAAAACATTCCGAGTGGTGGCCCGGCATGGCCAAGCGTGTTAAGGTTGAAAACATTCCGAGTGGTGGCCCGGCATGGCCAAGCGTGTTAAGGCGTGCGACTCGTAATTTGAGGGTCGCGGGTTAGCGCCCGCGTCGCGCTAAACATGCTCGTGGGGTGGGGCGTATAATGTGACGGTCAATCTCACTTTTCGTTGGTAAAGAGTAGCCCGAGAGTTGGCGGTGGGTAGTGATGACTAGCTGCCTTCCCTCTTGTCTTACACTGCTAAATTAGGGACGGCTAGCACAGATAGCCCTCGAGTAGCTTTGTGCGAAATTCCAAAACAAACAAACATTCCGAATGAACTGAACGTTTATTGTATATTTCCGCAAACAAAGATTTTTAACTGATAGGTGGACCAGAGGTAAGTCTATGGATTTAAAACACTAAAATCCTGGGCTCTGTTCCTCGTGGTGGATACAGCAGATAGCCCGATGCTATAAAATAAACAAATAAAAAATCAATAATATTATATCTATTGCGACTATCTTCAAAACACTTTAGTTGCCAAATTATGACAGCTGTTGGATTCTGCTATAGTTTGTAGAGATTGTAATCTCAATAACTTCCTTCCAGAATACACTAAAAATGCCGTCGAAATCCAGGAGTGTACAGACATGCCCATCACTGATCCATTGCTAATCGCCTTCCCCACATAATGATTTCAAGAATATTTCATTAACAAGAATTGGGTTACAATGTGTATATTTAATAAATAGATCAGATATGCCTGTCTTTCTTTTTATTAATTGGTTTCTCTGTGCATTATTTTGGTTCTCTTTCTGGATGTTCTAGTTGCTATTATCCTCGTGGAAGAACTGATTATTGTTGTGAATTTTGCTTTTGTTATTTACATTTTGTATTGTTGCCTATAAAGCTGTAGACCTAAGGCGACGTTTCGAACTTTCTAAACACTTGAATATCAAAATATTTTTTATTAGTTAGTCATTCGGTCAAAGATAATTAAACTGAGTAATTAGTTAATTAATATTTGACAGTTCTACCACTTAGTTACTGTGTTAACCAGTTTAACTTGTTTTGACAGTTCTATCACTTAGTTACTGTGTTAACCAGCTTAAATTGTTTTGACGGTGCTATCACTTAGTTACTGTGTTAACCAGTTGTTGTTTTTTATTTTAATTTCATGAGACGTTACAGCAAATGACTTCATTTTTATTGTAATATAACATATATTGCCGATGAAATCATAAGTTTGTAATAAATTAGAAAAAAAAAACATTGTACAAGGAGTTAAATTATTCGACATAATGAACATTGTATATGGAGAGAGACAGTGGTAGATAAAGACGTCAAACATTCTCTCAGTTGAATGAAAAATGTAAGAAATAAATTTAAAAACCAACTGAAAACAACATGTTTCGGCTCCTAATCTTTTATATAATTTGGCAAGGTTTCTGATCGTAAGACCCTCCTGATTATATATTTGTTATGACCATTCATAGACGATGTAGGCTTAATGAAACAAATCATCATTGATCTTTATGCGTACGCGCAATAAACATTCAAATTCCTGGGCATGCGCAGAGAGTAACGTGTTTTTTTTTTTTTAAAGTAAAATATATGAAGTGCTTATCTGTGTGTTTTACTTTCGAAATAAAGATTACATTGAATTTTAGGAATAACAGCGCATCATACGTCGAAATATTTTAGGCTTAGAAACAGCAATATTGATAATCCTTTCAAATAAAACATATTTTAAAAAGTCGCCTTAGATTCGTTTATTTAGAAACGTAATAACTATTTACTTTAAAAGTTATTTTAATAAAATAATTTATTACACTTATATTGATGATGTTTCATGTTGTATTTTAATGTCCTTTTTCACTAAAAATTCATTTAATTACACATTTCGAAATAATACGCCCCTCGGTGACACAGCAGTGAGGCTAAAAATGGGATTTCGATACAAGTGGTTGGCACAGCACATGTTGTGTGTCTTTTTGCTTAACTATAAACCAAACCAATATAAAAATTTGTATTATGAACTCGACTTCTGTGCTCATATTCATCATAAAAGCTACTTACAATTTGAAATGTTTGTGTACAATGTAGGTTTGAAAACTGGGCTGTTAATACAGCTCCCCTGCTGACTAAACGACAAGTTTAACGATTTATAACATTAAAGTCCAGAATTCGATTCCTTGCGGTGGAATGGGCCAGGCATGGCCAGGTGGTTAAGGTGCTATAAATTTGAGGATTACAGGTTCGAATCACCTACACACCAAACGTGCTCGCCCTATCAGCTGGGAGGACGTTATAATATGACGGTTAATCCCACTATTTCTTAATAAAAGAGTACTCCGATAATTGGCGGTGGGTGGTGATGACTAGTTGCCTTCCCTCTATTCTTACACCTCTAGATTTGTAACGGCTAGCGCAGGTAGTCCTCGTGTAACTTTGCGCGAAATTAAAAAAACAACTTTGCGGTGGACACAGCAGAGTCTGCAGTGGCTTCGTTCTAAAAACCAAGATATAAATCAATAATATATATAAATTAACAGGACTATTTCTACGCAACAATAATCAAATGGAGAAATATATATCTAATAAAAATATCTTGCTGCACACTTGGTGAAAAAAATATACATTTATGTAAAAACGACGACTTTCCCCCTCGCTTGACGCAGCTTATAAACCATATTCAATAAAATGTTAAAACATATGTTTATATACAGGCATAAACCTTGAGATGACAAGTGTGGTACTTATGTTAACGTGCCCTGACTGTCAATCCGGGGATTTAAGGTTCGTATAAACACTGTTAACTAACTGTTTTTTTTCCTCGCTCATCAATACACAGTTATTGGGGGTTATGCTAAGATAGCCCTTAATTGTAGCTTTATCGCAAACTTTCTGAAAACAAAACAGTGCATATATAGCCAAAGGTAACAACAGTAAATTTAAAACAGCAATTTATCCTCCATTGATCTATTTATTTAATATTATGTAGTTAATAGTTAATCACTAGATGGCAGCAACGTCACTTTTTAAGATAAGACGAACATCACAATAATGTATAAATCTTTCAGCATTTTTACGAAATTAAAATAATGCAACTACTAAGGAAGATGAATCTTCAAGATCTTATCTCTTCAGGTGAACTTTTAATCTTAATGGGCGAAAATTGAATCTAGATTGTATGCTAACTAACAAAATAACCAGTTTTAACGCAAACTAAAGCAATCAGTTTTCGTTGAGGTTTATATGAAAGTTCTAATATTTTATCACCTACAGTTCCAAACTTTAGATGTTAAACACAGATAAGTCGTTTGTTTATCAGTTTTCTTGGTTTTGCAGTCTTGTATGAAGAACATTAAGACTTCTAGTACTCATTATTTTCAGGCTTAGAAAATAATTATTGTGGCGGTGTGTTGATGGGTTCTTGTAATTTACCTGGAGAAAATAATTCAACTTTCACTCCATGTGACGATAATAAATTACTTTACTTCCTCCTTTAACGTTTATACAAATCTTAACAGTTGCACATTGCCATAAATTGTTGTAGATCTACGTTACAACTGACGTTCAAACTCCCTGACAACCTAGGACTAACGTAAACTCAATCAACTTATTTACTCACCAAGAAGCCATCATAGCTCAGAGGTAGAGCACTGGTCTCGTAAACCAGGGGTCGTGAGTTCGAATCTCACTGGTGGCTTGTATATCTTAATTTTGTTAAATATTTAAACTTTGTCATTATTGTTATTTCATGAAATTCAATGAAATAACCTAATATTATGGTCTGACGTGGTCAAATGGGTTAAGGCGTTCGACTCTTCATCTGAGGGGCGCTGGTTCAAATCTTCGTCACACCAAACATGCTCACCTTTTCAGCAATGGGAGCGTTATAATGTAATTGTCAATCCCACTATTCCGTGGTAAAAGAGTAGCTCAAAAGCTGCCTTTCCTCTGGTCTTACACTGCTAAATTAGGGACAGCTAACGCAGATGGCCATCGTGTATCTTTATGCGAAATTAAAACAAATTTATTCAACACACCGATTTGCTCAACGCTTTTCAATATTTACAACTATTTCGTGTTTATAATGATGTAACTTCGAAAGTACGAGAAATATTTAACGTCGAATAAAAATTGTCTAAGCCTCTTTAGGCCCTCATGATGTGCTAAAAAACACGTAGGTCCAAGAAGCCTTGATAAAACTGAAATAGAAACTCTTATTACCAGAGCGCTTTCAAAAGGTGGGCCTTTCTTCTCCAAAAAGATCCACCTTTCAAAATCTCTCGGATTATAAGGGTTTCTATTTCAGTTTTAGGCCTGTACCTTAGCATTCTAAATCCGTAAGCCCCCACTTACCAGGATTACCATAGGGGGACTCCATAAAACGTTTCAGCTATTAATTCTTCATTATTAAAAATAATATTATAGATGTCTCTCTCTCTCAAAGTTGTAATATCACTTTCTCCCACAGTCATTTAGAAGAGCTTTTTCTGTACATTTATTCCTTTAGGATTATTACGTCATCACGTCGAAGAATTACCAAATAATTCTGTCCAGGTGGTTAAGGTGCTCAACTCCTAATCTAAGGGTCACAAGTTCGAATCTCCGTTGCACTAAACATGCTCGTTCTTTCAGCCGTGGGGGGTGTTATAACGAGTCAGTCAGTTCCACTATTCGTTGGTAAAAGAATAGTCCAAGAGCTGGCAGTGATGACTAGCTACCTTCTCTCTGGTCTTACACTATTAAATTAATGACGGCTAACAAAGATAGCCCTCGTGTAGCTTTACGCAAAATTCGAAATAAACAAACATAACGAAATAATCCAATGAACTATGATGTTTTATAGCTATAAATCCTTCTATAAATATGCTTTTCTGTAACTTATTATAATTAAATTTCTTATAAAAACAAGTTAACTAGAAGCTGTTTGTTTTTTTCCACATTCGTCTTACGTTTTTCATTGGGACATCTAAATTCTAACTTTTAAGGTATTATACTGCATATATAAATAGCATTTCATAGAACCTTTCTGTCTATTTTTGGCCAGCTCAGCTTACCAGTTTTGGTACTCACAGAAAGGTTTACTGGGTAGTGCAATGTGAGGTGCATAAGATAGATATAAAATGCTATTTTTACACAGCTCTGATTTCAAGCCACGGTGAGCAAACCATGAGAAATGTGGGAAAGAAAATACAGTCAACTTGTTTTATAACAGTTTTTAGGCCTAATGATTTATGTTCTGTTCTTTAACATTTAACTGATTTTTGGCATTTAAAATCATGATTGCCTAATGTCAAAGTGCAGAGGCCCAGCATGATCAGGTGGTTGGCACTAGACTCGTAATCTGAGGGTTGCGGGTTTCGAATCCCCGTCACACCAAACGTGCTCGCCCCTTCAGTCGTGAGGTCGTTATAATGTGCGGTTAGTCCCACTATTCGTTGGTAAAAGAGCAACTCAAGAGTTGGTGGTAGGTAGTGATGACTAGCTGCCTTCCCTCTAGTCTTACACTGCTAAATTAGGGACAGATAGCGCAGATAGCGCTCGTGTAGCTTTGTGCGAAATTAAAAAAAAAACACAACAACAAACAAACAAAGCGCAGAACCCGAAATATTCGCAACTGTATTATCAAAATCAACGCTACCTACAAAACCGATACTTTTTATTTCCACAACAGTAATTCAGAAATTTACATTTGCATTTTTTAAAAGAAGAAATAAATTAAAGAACCTAAAAATATTAGAGCTTTTTGTTGTTTGCATTTATATTACTAATTATAATAAGCTAAAATGACTACTATAAGCCAAAGGTTAAAGGTCACCAGAACAATGCAATACCTGCTGCTTACATTATTTTATTTTGCTTCCTTGTCTTCACTTAAGTCGTTGTTTTGCCCTGTTGTTGATTAATCAGCAAAGAACACACAGTAGTGCTGTTTCCTCCGAGTTATGTTTTTAGTCTTCACGAATAGCACACAATGAATCTTGATTTTTATTTTAAATTAAAATTCAAACCTTAACCATCTGATGAAAAACAAGACAACACAATCAAATGAAACATAAATATCACGCACTTTGATATTTTTAAATAGAAAAAATGTCTGCATTCTTAGTTAATTTAGTATCTCTTCCAGTGAACGACAAGATGATGGGTAACTTCGTTAAGCTGGTACTGGTAAGTTTTGTTTAAGCCTAATTGTTGATTTCAGCAATGTTATTACATTCGATTTGTTTGTCGAATAATGAATTTTTGTGTGTATATATATATATATATATATACGCTTGGTTTATCTTACAAAATGTCGATATTTAGAATATTCGTCTAAAACAGTTCTTATCAAAATAAAACTCTTCCGAGAAAAAAAAAATGTGTGTTCGGGTGAACGATTCGCAAATTCGATGTTAAATTTTAATTTGCATATTTTTTCTTATTTGATAAGTGTTAAATTGAACGGATAACGCATGTTAAACATTAACTATTAAACATAAAGAATATTTTGATATTTTTTAACTTCTTTCGGTTGTCTAACCCTAAAGAAGTAACTTTATAGCTTTATTTAACTATAACACTGGCACTTACTCTCACAAAAAAACAACACATAACTATATGGTGACCTGACAATCTCCTATCTTATTTGTCCCAGAAGTCTTCGCAATAATTGTTTGTTTGTATTTTGGATTTCGCGCAAAGCTAATCGAGGGCTATCTGTGCTAGCCATCCCTAGTTTAGCAGTGTAAGACTAGAGAGAAGGCAACTAGTCATCACCACCAACCGCCGACTCTTGGGCTACTCTTTTACCAACGAATAGTAGAATTGGATTGACCGTCACATTATAACGCCCTCACGCCTGAAAAGGCGAGCATGTTTAACAACAAACGTTGATCCAAACCAAACATATCAACGATTAATCATTTTTACTTCAGAATTTCAGAAATGTCGTTTAGTTGTTTGACAAAGTATAGAACACAATAGTGTCTAATAAATGTTTTTAAAGAAAATTTCTCTTTTCAAAACTAGAGGACGCCAAGAGACTTGATTTTTGCCCATTGTTTTAGCTTTTCTTTACTGCCATTTACAAAGCTACAACGTTAAGTCTACGGATTTACAACGCTAAAATCGGGAGTTCGATTCCCCCTGGTGAACTCAATAGATAGCCCAATGTGCTATAAGAAAACACACACACAAAGCTACACAATTGTAAATTTGTGCTATGGCGACCGCGAGTATCCAAAACAAATCTTTAGTGTTATAAATTCAGAGATTTACCGCTGAATCACCAAGGAGGATTTTTTTAAAAATACATGTTTCCGAAAAAAAAAATCGAAATTCAGGGAATTTTTTACTACGAAAGATACGTCAAATGTTAGGAACCATTTATGTTTTCCGGAAATAGCAAGGACAAGAAGTTTACACGCGAGAGAGGGGTATAACAACTGAACTATCAGTTTGTTTGTTTTGAAATTTTGCACAAAGCTACTCGAGGGCTATCTGTGCTAGCCGTCCCTAATTTAGCAGTGTAAGACTAGAGGGAAGGCAGCTAGTCATCACCACCCACCGCCACCTCTTGGGCTACTCTTTTACCAACGAAAAGTGGGATTGACACATTATAGTCACATTATAACGCCCCCACGGCTGGGAGGGCGAGCATGTTTAGCGCGACGCGGGCGCGAACCCGCGACCCTCGGATTACGAGTCGCACGCCTTACGCGCTCGGCCATGCCAGGCCCCTGAACTATTAGATTTCACCGTGACTTCCGGAACACTGAGGGAGTGTGGGGAAGAAGTCCCCTTTAAGAGGAGCGTAGAAATGTTATGTAATTACGCAAAGAAAGTAGCGAGATGGTGTATAGTTTCCACTGGGGTGCCAGAACTGGACAGCGATTAATAAAGAATGTATATCTCAATCGCATTTATCCACGAACAACTTTTTATTAAGGGGATTTTTTTTAGAGTAGGGGGCCGACAGCTCTTCAAATGTGCCGCTGTTTTTATAGCACGTTGTTAGTAAATATAACACACGTTGATAGAAGAAGGGGGCGCGACCTCAGTCTGAGAATTGTAATTACCTCATCTACGTGAAGAGTTTTTAGAAATATTTACAGTATTTTTTTCCACTAACCCTAAAAAACGTTGAAACAGAAATGATCAAAATATAATGTTATATCTGATCTAATAAGAGCTTATCTTAAATTCCAGAACCGTCTTTCATTCATTAACCAGCTTATGTAGGTTTTTATAGGTTTGCAGTTTTTTTATTTGTTGTTTTTTTCGAATACTCTTAATCAGTATAACTTAAAATATTTGCGTTAAGACTCCACCTGGCGACGAGATGACTTTGTGTTATAACAGTGTAATACAGTAAGTACTCTCAAATCCAGCATGTTTTACTCTCAGAGCGAGGAAAGATCACCGTTTTATTAAAGTTATTGATATGATACTAAACTAAGAGTGCCTTCATTAAACATCTGCTAGAATACAATAAGTTAGAAAAGTCAAATTAAGCGTTTGTTATAGGGACAATTTCATTTTGAGTCTCTGTTGTTATCAATGCATTTCGATGTTTCTATTAGCTGAAGTACCTGTCTTTTATCTGAGTTATGAACTTAAACAAAATATGTGTATGAAGGGCTTTATTTACAGCATATTATTACAGTATTCGTTATTACTTTAACAGACGTTTATATAGACTTTAATAATTCTGTATGTATATACTTAAAACATGGTATACAGAGTGCTGTGGTCAGATGACTTTATAGGAGAAGGTAGCAAAAATGTAGTGGAATAGGGGTACTTACTGTTTGTTACCTGCTTTCAACACCCAGCTCTTAACGTGCTTTTGCGGTATTTCACGTGATTAATTAATTGGTCGTCATTGGGAGTAGACGCTTCTTTTTCGTCGAAGTCGTAAAGTCACGGGTCAAAGTAGGAAGTGGGTTATAACTCAAAAAATGGTTCTTCGTATCAGCCTTATGATGACTATTATAGTATAAACTTCAGTTAAGTTTTTGTGATATTGCGTAAGAGCCGGACATTTTTTCATTGTATTCCTCCATAGAAAGTGCTATAAGACACTGTGTGTATATTGTTTTAGAGAAAATAATAATTTTTAGTTTAGTTTTTTGGTGTAAGGATGTGGCGCCATCTATGAATTATTTAATATTAATTTACGTCAAAGATAAGAAATGTTCAATAATAGGTGGTGAAAGGGTTTGCGAGCTATCCATTAATATTTCACTTGTTCTAAATTATCATTACACAAAGTTATGTTGAGATTGGCATAGCGACTTAGGAAGTGGTTACGTAAGTGACAAACAGACAGACGCGCAGATTTTTGTGTTTTGTATACATAAGAAGATATCTAACGATCAAATGAAAATTCTGCTGTAATTTATTGAAAGTGGGACACGTACCTTCATTAATGTTTATGTATATTTCAAACTACAGCGACAAATATTCTTTGTACAAAAACGGCTGTGTAACATAACAATAATATTGGTACATTAGGTAACACAGGTACATTACAAAAAAGCGTTTTCGTTTTATTGTTATATAATTTATGAGCGACTTAAAACTTGAAAATTGTATTCTTGTTTTAATATATATATTGGTTATGCTAAACTTACCATATTCAACTTTTCAACCATGTTATGTGTGTGGTAGCTTTAATTAATTAATTTTTTTATTATTTGTGGCAGAGGGTGTTGTAGTTTAAATCAGATTAATTACCCGTGGTATTTTTCAACGGAATATATCTTTTCAGTAGTGGATCTAGGAGGGTGGAAGTGGCTAGTCACTCCCTTTTACATTGTTTTAAAAGATGTGCATTACATTTTAAAAATAGCTAGCCACTCCCACCCAATAAATCCGTCACTGCTTTCCAACTCCAAAAATATGTCTAACAATGCAAGAAACTTTCCACTGTCAATAGAAATAAAGTCCAGAAATAAGAAGATACTGTACAGTGAGCAAAATTCCAGTAATAATAAAAGTTTCAAGTGATAGCAGAAAACATTCTGTAATAATAAGACTTTCCAACAATAATTCAAGATGCCCTCCAGTTATAAAAATAACTTTTTTACCAATACTCCAACAGGAGGGAGAAAGATAATAGTTTAGATTCATTATTTGCTCTTGTTTTATCTTTGATAAGAGACACGTAAGATCATTAAGGACAACCTAAACATGACTTAGCAAGGACCATAAAACATGACGTGTTGAATTCTGCCATTGATCAGTATCTATCTTCAAGAGGCCCGGCATGGCCAGGTGTTTAAGGCACTCAACTCGTAATCTGAGGGTCGCGGGTTCGAATCCCCGTTACAGCAAACATGCTCGCCCTTTCAGCCGTGGGGGCGTTATAATGTGACGGTCAAACCAACTATTCGTTGGTAACAGAGTAGCCTAAAAGTTGGCGGTGGGTGGTGATGACTAGCCGCCTTCCCTCTAGTATTACACTGCTAAATTAGGGACGACTAGCGCAGATAGCCCTCGTGTAGCTTTGCGCAAAATTCAAACCAAGCCAGTATCTACAAAGTTAAATGTACGAAAATAGTACATGGACATTGCCCTGAGTAGGGTCGTTTGTTTGTTTGTTTTGAATTTTGCGCAAAGCTACACGAGGGCTATCTGCATTAGCCGTTCCTAATTTAGCACTGTAAGACTAGAGGGAAGGCAGTTAGTTATCCCCCTTACCGCCAACTTTTGGGCTACTCTATTATCAACGAATAGTGGAATCGATCGTCACATTATAACGACCCCACGGCTGAAAGAGCGAGTATATTTGGTGCGACGGCAATTCGAACCCGCGACCCTTGGATTACGAGTCGAATGCTTTAACTCATCTGGCCATGCCGGGCCAGAAAAGGGTCGGAGTAAACTCAGACTATTTTAACCCTAAAGTAGTAGCCATACCTACTCACACTGCATGATCATGAAAGTGAAGGAAGGAGGAAGAGGTCAAAGGGCACCTGTCCCTTCAGGGTACATAAGATCACCCAAATCCCCAGAGATAGAGAGAGATCTACAAAGATCGTATCTGTCCTTTGAGCCCTGCCATGTAAATTTAAATGATTATATTTCACGCCTGTATTAGTGAAAATAAAGTTTGATTTTTAACTCGTATCGCACAAAACTACACAAGGACCATCTGCGCATAGCCATCCCTGATTTTGAATTGAAAGGCTAAAGAGAAGAGAGCCACTCAGTAGAACATACCGCCAGCGTTTGGGCTGCTCTCATATGACGGAATGGTAGGCTTTGACTGTCGTTATTATAGTGTGTTCATGGCCTCAAGGGGCGGAGCATGTTTTTTTTTAGAACAACAGAACACGAGCGATGAACCTTGTAGTTCAGAGTCCAACTACAATAACTACTTGCTCACACCTCGCTCTTTAATACCTTAAATCTTGTCTAACAATAATCATCGATTTTAGTTTTCTTAGCTTTTATTTATTTGATTCTATTCGAACATGTTTCAAAACTGCAAGAAACACATCAAATAAGTTGTTCTTTGAAGTTACTTTAAACACGGAGCTACATAATGGGCTATCTGTACTGCTCTGCCCACTACGGGTATCAAAATCAGGTTTCTGCCGTTGTAAGTCCGAAAACACACCGCTGTGCCCCTGGGAGTAGGAACTTAAAGATAAGTGAGGAGAGAATAAGGTTCATCATTCTCTCTTTAAACAATGTTTTGAAGAAACGGTGTTCAAATATATTGAGTTCATAATATACACAGCTTTAGTAGTAATTTTTGTAGTGGAAGTAACCCTATTATTATAGTAACATATAAAGCTGCCCTTTAAGGATAACTTTCGCAATTTTTTTTTTTTTATATTAATTTAATTTAGAGTATTTTATTTCTCTATATATATTTTCTTGTCTTTTTTTTTAATGTTCAAAGTAAGAGATAAATGAGAATTTCGACAATAATCTGGGACCATAATTTTATCTACTATCCATCATTGGAACTGTTGTGAAGAATTACGAGTGAGTCTTAGGCCTCATATCTCTCAGACTATGTTTAAGCAACAAAAGACACAATATCCATTGATTTTAACGTCAGGCTATGTGTTAAAATGTGATTGCTATGATCCCAGTTGTTTTTTAGTTTTTGAATTTTGAGATGCAACTGGAAACTTGTGAACTTTAGGTTTGTGATCCTTAGCCATCTTCAAATGCTTGTATATTACCTCGTTTACAGTACCAATAATTTTGTGGATCAAAAGGTTCTCTTTCGTAGATGAAGGCGCTGTTCCGATATAGCTTTGGACAGGATTTTGGATCCTTCTACTCTTCTAGTTTTTACACTTATAAGGAAAGTTTTGAAAATTCCTTTTTTTTTCAAAATGTTATTTTTTTATGCCTACATTCCTTAGTAACCTAAATGTACGAAGATTTCTCATCCGAATTTCTTTTTTTTATTTTTTCAGTCATAAGTGACCCATGGTCACTGTCGAATTGACTGGAGTTCGCCCGGAATTAAACGTAAGATACTGAAAATATTCCATTACATTACTGCATTAACATGCGTGAACCTTTCAGACAGATTCGATTAATACTTCTATTTTTATCGCACATAACAACTGAATTAATCAAAGTTTCAAATATTTACATGTGTATGTAACCGCTTCTAACGTTATAGGTGTATAGACGCTCCTAAACATCGAAATTATTTGCTTATAAAAATTTCAAGGCACCAGTGTTAGAGCATTAAGAATAGCCTCATGCACTCTGATGGTGGAATATATACTCTGGAAGTTAATAAATTATTTGGGTAAGCGCTTCAGAAAATGTGGTGATATTAATTGTTATGTTTTTTGCTTCAAACAAAGAAGGGGTTAATGATTGTTCATTTACAATCTCGCCAAGAAAACGAAACAAAAACAGTACGTCTGTCTTGGAAGACAACGTGTATAATTGCTAGTGTTTTTATTTTTCCATGTGATACGTAAAATAATATGGAAACCTGATTACTTGGTAGATAACTAACCGCATACATTTCGGTCAACGTAATCCATCACTCAAGCTTGTTTTCAGATTTCTATCGATATCAAAAATAAGTTACACAACTAGTTTTATCCAAACTCATCTTTCTATTCATGAAATGTGAACAACTGATCTTATTATGTGGCGAGAGTAAACGTGTTTAATATTTAACTACAGCAAGACTGGATAAGTAACGCCCAAACTGAATCTAGGGCTAAGAAATTTTCTAATTACTAGGGCCATAGAAAACAATGTGAGCCTTATCTCGTGGTTGTATAACAATTTAGCTAAGCCTTGGTCTGTCTTCGTCACGTGCAACTAAAAACCAGATTTACCGAATGTGTCAACAGTATACACAAAAGTTGAGGGAAAAAAAAAGAAATCTTTAACTTGTATATATAATATATTGTTAGGTTGAAACATGTACGTAAATGTGCGATGAAAATTGTATTGTGCAGTTTATCTTACAACAATGGTTTTTCCCTTGCAATCATTGTTATCTAAGCCTAAATTCAAAACAAAGAGGTACACAAAATTAAAAGTTATATTCTTTCTTTAAAATACACATATTTATATGGTTGTTTCTACAATTTATGAGTGACTGTAATTGCGGTTACAATATAAGACCGTCCGATTCACAATCCAAAGGCAAAAGTAAAAAATTTCAATCCCATTGGTAATCCAAAGCAAAAGTAAAGGTTTTCGTTCTTAAAATATTTTTTTGCCGAAGGAAACAGCAACGTTATTTTGTTTCATTAATATAAGTTAAATATCATAGTTATTCTGCGGTGTTTTGTGTTCTCTTGCGCGAATGTCATGCTATACAGAAACGCAAAATTTAAAAAAAAATCGCCATTAGGCTTAACTTGTACACGTGGGTGAAGTGCTACTAGTAAACTCACGTGTTACGGGAAGAAGAACAGAACATATAAGGTAAGTTTAATTATGTATTTCTAAACAGGTAAAAATATAAAATCTCGTATAACTTGTCCCACTTTTATTTTACTAGAAACTTCACTTCAAATTGGTTCTCGTTTTTCGAAAAAGATTTTATGCGTTCTGGTAAATATTGTGAGTTCTTTGAATGATAACAGTGGCCATAAGAATCTTCTTATTACTGTAGTAACTCCAGTGTTAGAAATGTGCAATGCGAATTTCAGCTTAATATTACAATAATCACTTTGAAAACAGCGAAGAGTATGTTAAAATATATCAATCACACTACACCTGTTATGTACAGTGCCGAGGCCTCCGTGCCAGTGACATAGCGATATGTTGTAAACATCAGAAACTGGGTTTTGTAGCCGTGGTGAAAAGAGCACGGATAGCCCTTTGTTAGCTTTGTGCTTAACTTCAAACCAACGGAACAAAACAATGCCGACAAGGCCTAGCGTCCATACCAAACCAACTGTACAAAACAGTGCCGACAAGGCCTAGCGTCCATACCAAAGCTCATCAGGACAGCTGGAATACGACTGACATGGTATTGGTGCAGGATATATTGCAATATCTATGTAAGCTCCCTCGGAGTACTGGTTAGTTTAAAACTTTCGGAATATTCTTATATAAATGGACGAAAGTAATTTTATAGGTATTTAAAACGGATAATATATATATATATATATAAAACGTTACTCCCCTCGGAGTTATTTCACGGACTTATAACGATAAAAATTCGAGACTCCATTCCCAGTGATGGAGAGCGTAGAGACAGTTCGTTGCGTAGCTTTGCGCTTAAAAAAACCCAACAAACTACAACTAATGTTTATTTTGGGCTCGGCATAACAGGTGGTTAAGGCACTCGTAATCTGAGGTTCACGGGTTCGAATCCCCGTCAAACGAAACATGCTCGCCCTTTCAGCCGTGAGAACATTATTTTGTGCCAATCAATCCCACTATTCGATGGCAAAAGAGTAGTCCAAGAGTTGGCAGTAGGTAGTGATAACTAGCTGCCTTCCCTCTAGTATTACACTGCAAAGTAGGGACGGCTAGCGCAGATAGCCCTCGTGTAGCTTTACGTAAAATTCAATCAAATAAACAAACGTTTGTCTGTTAATAACATAACATCCACATTGTGTGTCTGTAAACAGTCATTTAGTTTGGACGTAAACACGAAACATGATATTTGTTGCTGCTACTTCGTTGTCATAAATGGAGGTCTACCATTTCAACTGTCATATCTCACGCTACCATCATCTATATATGATGCATATTGTTTTCGGGTCAGTGGTAGGTTTATGAACTTAAAATACTAAAATTCTGAAGCTCGATTTCACGTGGTAGTTATTGTAAAGTTTTGTGTTAATAAAACAAGCATATTATATATTGTATATAGGGATCTGCCTCACAAAGTTTGAGAAAACCAAGGTAACGCTTTAAACAGTCTTGTATGTCATGTAGAGTACTTCGAAATAATAATTTTACATCTGAAAAGTTGGCGTGATCGAGTTGAATGACAAGAAATAAATAAAAGTGAGATAAAATAAAAAGCATCTTTGCGCAACCAAACATAGACAGATAAGGCTGTCTTTATCCATACTGCTTATCATATAAATATATCGTATGTCTGATTTTGAATATTAGACAGCGCTAACAATGGTAAAGTGTCGGTTTTCATTGGCCAGACACTTAATGCTAGAAGTGGTTTGAAGAGAGAGCATACTAATGTTTGTATCTAATGTGCTCCATATATGCCCAGACGTCGAAATTAAAGATAGAAAGCTTTAGCAGGAGACAAATTACGCTGTTGTTGTTCATGTGATTAATACGACTTGTCATAGCGATCTGACGCTGCTATATCATATCCTAGTACCCAGCTCAGTTGGCGTTAAGTTTCCTAGAGGTCTATTGTCAACTTTGGTATTTGTTATTATTTTGTTCGTTTTGTAAACTAAGTACATATTAGATATTAGAACGACCTATAATAGCCAAATGTTGTTTTATTGAATTAAACACTCAACGTTTCGGTTTACAGTTTGTTCAGGAGGGTTCACTGAAACTGAAAGAACAACGCTTTAAAACTTTGTTACTTACACATTTGTATTTAGTAGTGTAACAAAATGTATTTTAAGACGGCTGGTATGGACATTAAAACTTTAATTGAAATGAAATACAGAACAATGTTTGACCTTCTTAGATCATCTACAGGTTTAATCTGAATCTTTGTTAACCTTTCTAAACCTGAAGATGACATAAGAAGGTCGGAAAGTTGTGTTCTGTACTTTATTTTACTTAAAGTTTTAACACCCATACCAGCCGTATTTAGAATACATTTTGTTACACTCCAAAGCTACAAATGGTCTGAGTAACAAAAATTTTAAAACGTTGTTCTGTCAGTTTCAGTTTGTGTTTCAGTGAACCCTGCTGAAGAAACTGTAAACCGAAACGTTGAGTGTTTAATTAAATAAAAACAACATTTGGCTGTCATAAGGTCGTTTATTTCTAATATTAATACGTCATCTGTACACCAACATGCAACAAAGAAATATAAATCAGTACATTAATTTAAAACTGTATTCATCGCAATGGCGGCCAGTTACTTGAATATTTTGAAACATAACTGCTGTATGCGACTTATAAGGCAAATAGAAAACGTCATTAACGTATAACACACGTGACATACTCCAGTTTATTCGCTGTTCTACTCCTATCTTAAAATTTTAATATTTAATTACATTAGAAGACTAAGTTTTTAAACTTGTGATAGAGGAATTCATCGATTTGAAAACGTTCGGTTTGCGTTTTCTTGTGTGTTTTTCTCTCGCTATAACTAATTAATTTAACTTTTATGCGCATATTTTTTCGATTTGCGTTCGCATTTTCACTGTAACAAAACTTTAGGTAAAGTCATAAGAAATTGTTGGCCGTTACGAAACAATTGTTCACTCTTACAAAATAAAAATAGCTAAAAAACTTTTTTTTCTATTATAATGTTAAAATACTTCTAGTTATTACACTATTTGACGTTAATGTGCTCTTACGTTACAAACGTCAAGTTGTGTTGCGTAAAACATACGACTTGGACGAACATAAGTATCATGTATTTCCGCTGAGCAAAGTTAAATAATAAAGTGTTCGTTTGTTTGAAATTAACCAGGTATCGAAACCCGGTTTCTAGTGGTGTGAATTCGCAGACGTATCGCTGTACAACTGGGGGGGATAAATTATCTACTTTTTTGTGTGTTTGTAATTAAGCACAAAACTACACAATGTCTAAACCCTGTTTCTAGAAGTGTAAATTGTTCGCAGTAAAATTCGTTAAATCCTCGATGGTCAAGTTAAATAATCAATGTTGATGGGGTCTCACCCTCTGTGGTCAAACTCAACAGTTGGTATGAATAGGTAGTGAATCCTAAGGGTCCTGTCTCTGAAAACAGTACCAAGAAGGTTGAACTGTTCGTGGTCAAGTTGCAAAGTAAACTTTAATAGGATTTAATGCTCATTGGACAAGCTCCGGGGGCCTGGCATGGCCTAGCGCGTAAGGCGTGCGACTCGTAATCTGAGTTCTGTTTAATATAGACCCACTTTTACAGTAGACTGAGATGCGGAGTCACCTGTGTTCTGTTTAATATAGACCCACTTTTACAGTAGACTGAGATGCGGAGTCACCTGTGTTCTGTTTAATATAGACCCACTTTTACAGTAGACTGAGATCCGGAGTCACCTGTGTTCTGTTTAATATAGACCCACTTTTACAGTAGACTGAGATGCGGAGTCACCTGTGTTCTGTTTAATATAGACCCACTTTTACAGTAGACTGAGATCCGGAGTCACCTGTGTTCTGTTTAATAGAGACCCACTTTTACAGTAGACTGAGATGCGGAGTCACCTGTGTTCTGTTTAATATAGATCCACTTTTACAGTAGACTGAGATCCTCGGAGTCACCTGTGTTCTAGTTTTAATATAGACCCACTTTTACAGTAGACTGAGATGCGGAGTCACCTGTGTTCTGTTT
>NC_134830.1:151870130-151931782 GCF_004210375.1 Tachypleus tridentatus
TTCAGGATACAGTGAATTTTTTATGTATGTGTAAGTGTAATTTCAGGATACAGTGAATTTTTTATGTGTGTGTAAGTGTAATCTCCAGGATTACAGTGAATTTTATGTATGTGTAGTGTAATTCCAGGATACAGTGAATCTTTTATGTATGCGTAAGTAATTTCAGGATACAGTGAATCTTTGCGTAAGTGTAAGCGTACTTTCAGGATTATAGTGAATTTTTTATGTATGAGTAAAGTGTAATTTCAGGATACAGTGAATTTTTTATGTATGAGTAAGTGTAATTTCAGGATATAGTGAATTTTTATGTATGAGTAAGTGTAATTTCAGGATACAGTGAATTTTTATGTATGAGTAAGTGTAATTTCAGGATACAGTGAATTTTTATGTATGAGTAGGTGTAATTTCAGGATACAGTGAATTTTTATGTATGTGTAAGTGTAATTTCAGGATACAGTGAATTTTTATGTATGAGTGGCCAGATTGCTTTGTGCTCCTAAGACAGAATTTCACAATAAATTTCATGGTACTCAAATATCAACTCTGTGTCATGACTAAACCCATTAGCTCAGCTACTGATGTCTCCCTTAGAATTTATTTCTCCTAAAGAGTCTGGTGTGAATTGTCACCAATACTTTAGTTTTGATTGTTAAAGTATGGTCAGAACTGCTTGCTTATTATTCTTGTAGTGTTGCATTGTTATAGTTGTGACAAATGTTGGTTTATCAGTCTTATTTCAGTTCCGAAGACAGTTATAAATGTTTCTTTATATTAATTGTCTATAGGAAGTACTCTATTACAAATAGCATCCAGTTCTGTCAGCTGTGTTTGTAAAGTGGTATCCTGAGATTATACGTTGTTTATATTACCTAGTTTTTTAAAAATACTGTTTTGTGCTTGGTTAAACAATGTGATGAAACTGTTTTTATCTCATTCGTGTTTTGGCATACAGTTTGTAACAGGTTGAAACTGAAACTAAGTAAAATCTTGATTGAACATATGAATTTCATTTTCACACTATATATTCTACATAATAATTTACACAGTTAAGTGGAAAGCAAACAGTAGGTTTTCATCTTTATTTTATTACATAAAAAATACATGAATAAGTGTGGGAGTGAAGTTAACTGTCAGTTAATCATATGATGAATTATTGAAGTTAAGTGTCAGTTAATCATATGATGAATTATTGAAGTTTACTGTCAGTTAATCATATGATGAATTATTGAAGTTAACTGTCAGTTAATCATATGATGAATTATCGAAGTTTACTGTCAGTTAATCATATGATGAATTATTGAAGTTAACTGTCAGTTAATCATATGATGAATTATCAAAATTAACTGTCAGTTAATCATATGATGAATTATCGAAGTTAACTGTCAGTTAATCATATGATGAATTATCGAAGTTAACTGTCAGTTAATCATATGATGAATTATTGAAGTTAACTGTCAATTGATCATATGATGAAATGACTTCTTGAAGTAAACTGTCAGCTAATCATACAATAATCAACTTCAGTAGATTTATATAGTGAGACCTGTGATGGGAATTGAAACTTCATATCTGTATATTAGATTAGTGTTACAGCTAGCATTTTTGTTCTTTCAAAGTCATATAATTAGTCACCTTTTCAGGAACTGCCCGTAGAAACATTCAGTAGTGCACTACAACAAAGAAAGTTGACAGTTTTACAACAGAACCTTATCGGCCCTAAAATATGGAGAAAAGAAAATCTGAAAGATGATTCTTCAGAAGATGGTAATTTCTATTTCACAGAAAAACCATTAATGAACTCCTTTGTTTAAAATTTTATGTTTATTGTTGGGACAGTTCATGAACATATTTTGTAAAGATGAAATCATACAATGAAAATCTTTATATTTTCTTATGTCACAATATCTTTTTTTAAACTACAATTTTAATAGAAATGACCACAATTTTTTGAACGACCTGTATGAGAGATTGATTAATTTTATGAAAGTATGGGCTTCAAAAGAAAGAGATCAAAACAGTCAGTTTGATACAGTACTGAACAAAACAGTCAGTTTGATACAGTACTGAACAAAACAGTCAGTTTGATACAGTACTGAACAAAACAGTCAGTTTGATACAGTACTGAACAACAATGTACATAAATGTTTAACAATAAATAAACCTCCTTATGTATAAACCTGAATATATGACTTGACTATTTTTATACCATCAGCATTAGTCATTTTCAATTTTCATCATTAATAAATTTAGTCAAAAACAACTCTTTTGTACTAGATAATTATAAGGGAACTTTTATTCTTAACAAGCATGTTGGTCTGCAGTTTCTTCAGAGCTAGTTTGTAAAACTCTGTACTACACCTGAAGAAGCTGCAAAGACAAAAAACATTGATTAAAGTGAAGTTCTTTTATCCAGTATTTAAAAGTTTTTTTTACAAACGTTTTTTATCAAAATATGTAAATCCATTTAGTAAGCACTACAAATTCTGATAGACAATAAAATATTTAAGTTAATTATTTTAGTAGAAGAAACATGTTAGACAAGGGTTTCAGTTCTTGTCATCTCCTCTTCTTGCCAAGTTTGCATCTTTGCTGATTTTTTTGATATAATTTGTAAATGTCATAAAAGTGTTGTGCTTTATAATGTTCAATATGATAAAAATATTGTTCACGTTTCTAAAGGTGTGCAATTTGATTATCAGGTTTTCCAGTCATGCCGGAGGACAAGCAGTTGATGTCTGAGATATTAGAACACACATTGATGGAAGAGTAAGTTGGTGTATTTATCTTCATAAGTTTTACCATTTGGATAAAGAATGTGCCAGAAGTAGAAGACAAAATATTCCAGTTTTTAATCAAATAATCTTAACAGAAATATAAAGAGGGCTTGAATGGATAACAAAGGAACTTGTAATAGTTTTCTTTGTTGCCCATTCAAGCTGTCTCCAAACATTATTAGGCACAAAGTGGGTTCCTTGTCATCATATTCACATAATAATGAGTACATGAGTGCATCTTTAATTATTCTATTTTTGAGCTGACTTCTAATGGTGTTTCAAAATAACGATTTTTTTAAGCTCAGTATTACTTGTTATTATGCTTTTAAAGTTATTTTCACTTCAAGGATTCTTTCTTGTCAGTCTGTAATAAAATAGATGCAGTTTGCTTAAAACAAATAAAGTGCCAAGAAGTATATCCTACAAAGGTATTAGAGACATAGCCAGCCAGTCAACATATTGATGGCTGTTTACAAAACATTGTGGCCACTTGACTGACAGTAATGGACAAAATACATTTAAACCCACTGCATTATCACTTTGATTCAGAAAAATCACGATTAAGGTTCTTTTTAGTTACCAAATTAACTTTCTCGTTTCAACAACAGAACTTTACTGAAACAGATTTAATTAATTGAAAATGTGTCCTGAAACAACAAAAATTAATATTAAACCATTATACTAAAACAACAGAAATTAATATTAAACCTGTGTACTATAAAACAGAAATTAATACTAAACCTGTGTACTAAAATAACAGAAATTAATACTAAAAATCTGTACTAAAACAACAGATATTAATATTAAACCTGTGTACTAAAACAACAGAAATTAATACTAAATCTGTGTACTAAAACAACAGGAGTTAATACTAAACCTGTGTACCTAAACAACAGAAATTAATACTAAAAATCTGTACTAAAACAACAGATATTAATATTAAACATGTGTACTAAAACAACAGAAATTAATACTAAATCTGTGTACTAAAACAACAGGAGTTAATACTAAACCTGTGTACCTAAACAACAGAAATTAATACTAAAAATCTGTACTAAAACAACAGATATTAATATTAAACCTGTGTACTAAAACAACAGAAATTAATACTAAATCTGTGTACTAAAACAACAGGAGTTAATACTAAACCTGTGTACCAAAACAACAGAAATTAATACTAAACCTGTGTACTAAAAGAACAGAAATTAATACTAAACCTGTGTACTAAAACAACAGAAATTAATATCAAACCTTTGTACTAAAACAACAGAAATTAATATCAAACCTTTGTACTAAAACAACAGAAATTAATACTAAACCTGTGTACTAAAACAACAGAAATTAATACTAAACCTGTGTACTAAAACAACAAAAATTAATATTAAACCTGTGTACTAAAACAACAAAAATTAATATTAAACCTTTGTACTAAAACAACAGAAATTAATATTAAACCTGTGTACTAAAACAACAGAAATTAATATTTATAGACAGAAGTTGTTGTTGAGAAATTATTTTACATAGAAGAGTGAACGTTTCGACCTTCTATGTAAAATAATTTCTCAACCCAAACGAGCCGTTTTGTATATAAATTTCTCAACAAGTGGGTTTCTCGACATCACTGAGAAATTAATATTAAACCTGTGTAATAAAACAACAGAGATTAATATTAAACCTTTTTACTAAAGCAACAGAGATTAATATTAAACCTCTGTACTAAAATAACAGAAATTAATATTAAACCTTTGTACTTGTACAAACAGAAATGGTCATGAAAAGTCTTTGGAAAGATATACAGTATAATTCATAACAAAAATAATTATTTTTATTAATATCTTTATTTCCTTTTAACAGGGACAAGAAAATTGTCCAGCCACCACGTAAGTTGACCTATTAATAAGTTCAGCCACCACGATTACGTGCTGATGTAAAATGAGATATATCCAGATCTGATTGTGGCATGTTAGTATTATCTTTAACAAAAAACACAGATAACTGCCATCTTTTAGTAGGTTGATAATATGAACAAATATACTAGCTTCACATTTTACCTATGTAAGTATCCCATACAGTTTAAAACTGTTTTCAGCTAACATCACAGAGCATGAGTGTTTTCTTTTTAAAAAAAATAAATCTAGCGTTTGGTGAACATTGAACATGTTGTTTATAGTAATTGTTGAGGTATAATTGTTTACTGTTGCAAGTTTTGTGTTTATAAGATGAACTTCCACTTACCTTCCTGATCAGATGTTAAGTGACCAAATGCTTTAAGTTAACAGTTTAAAAAAGTATTTAAAACTAATGAAAGTACTTGATTCACCATATTATGTGTAAGTAACTGGATATTTTGTTTTTATCTCAACTCACTGGTACAGAGTAATTTAGTTATAGTTTCTTAACCTTTGGAATGAACTAGTTATGTGAAAAAATATTAACGTTAATATAACTCTGTGATATTCATCATTATACTTAACTTTTGAACATTTGTGTGTATTAGTGATGAAAACTTGTAACATGAATTTGTTACAGTAATTGAAAATTTGGTTGGTATTAAAATTCATTATTGTAAGTATGTGTGTGTGTGTTTTTATTAATGTGAATTTGTTTGTTTGATTATCCAGGTAAAATGCACAGACCAACATACATTAGACCTTCAACAAGAAAATATTCTGAGTTCAATCATTTTGGGAAGTTTCAGACTGTATGGAGTAAGTAGAATTTTATTGGTTATGAAAACAACTTCCATTAACCATTATCTACTGTGGTTTCTGTTAAGCTTGTGGTTGACTGTATTTTCAGTTTTTCTGTGTTACTGTTATATTGATCTTTGTTGAGTAATCTACTTACATCTGCTTCTCGTATCGTATATCTGGACAAAACTCTCTTCCAGAAATAAGATTTTAACCCTGATTTTCTCAGAGAGGGAAAAGGGCTTTATTTGATGGTTATTTCAGAGAGGAGAGCTTCAGATGATAGTTGTTTCAGAGAGAAGAGCTTCATATAATGGTTATCTCAGAAAGAAAAATGGTTCATGTTATGGTTATCTCAGAGAGGAGAGCTACAGGTCATGGTTGTCTCAGAGAGGAGAGCTACAGGTTATGGTTGTCTCAGAGAGGAGAGCTACAGGTCATGGTTGTCTCAGAGAGGAGAGCTACAGGTCATGGTTGTCTCAGAGAGGAGGGCTACAGGTCAAGGTTGTCTCAGAGAGGAGAGCTACAGGTTACTGTTGTCTCAGAGAGGAGAGCTACAGGTTACTGTTGTGTCAGAGAGGAGAGCTACAGGTTACTGTTGTGTCAGAGAGGAGAGCTACAGGTCATGGTTGTCTCAGAGAGGAGAGCTACAGGTCATGGTTGTCTCAGAGAGGAGAGCTACAGGTCATGGTTGTCTCAGAGAGGAGGGCTACAGGTCAAGGTTGTCTCAGAGAGGAGAGCTACAGGTTACTGTTGTCTCAGAGAGGAGAGCTACAGGTTACTGTTGTGTCAGAGAGGAGAGCTACAGGTCATGGTTGTCTCAGAGAGGAGAGCTACAGGTTACGGTTGTCTCAGAGAGGAAGGCTTTAATTGATTGTCTCAGAGAGAAAGGTTTTAGTTTGTGAAGGAAGAATAATTGTATCCAACTTGATATATCTGTACACCATGTGATGTTTTAATTCAGTTTAACATCTGATTTATGTAATATGAGTAACTAATCTTTTCCATGCAAATAAAGTTAAAAAAAAGGTTTAACTGTTTAATACATTTATAAAATAGATATTGTATTTTATTAAGAACACATATTTATAATATAATATAATATTTCACAAAGATGTTTGTCAGCTACATAGGGTCTAGAAATATTACTTGTGAATGAAAACAATGAAAATCATTTGTTGTTTTTTATATAATATTATAAACTTTGTTTTTATCCATGAATAAAGGTTTTTATAAAAACACAAACTTTGAAGCTTAGAATTTAAAATAATTATTTACATTCTCTCCTTTGTATGTTTCAGCAATGAGCTTGAAGGTTTATAATGCAAGAGTTTGTGGCTCAGTCCAACAGATAGTCCATAGTGTTGATTTGTGCTAAGTCTAAAACAAATGGTCTTTCTTTGATATATTTGACTTCTGAGAGCCCACTTGTCTTTTGTCGGACTGAAAGAAAAAAAAATGAAAAATGTTCAAATAAATTTGTTATAAAATATAATTCAAGTTACTTACCCTTAGATGTCTCTGGCAAGTTTCAGTGAATCAGCACTGAAATTGTGTTTCTCTCTTCAAGGTTATTTCGTGGCAGACACTTGACATGTCATCGCAGGCATTAAATTGTCCTGTATAGTTTAATGTGTGTCTGTTTTTCACAGATCAGCCATTTGATGAACTACCAGTGAGAACTGATGATAGAATACAAACAGTTGAGGACTCTTGGACACAAGGGGTACTGAAATGTCTTCTTTGTATTTGTCAGTGTTTTAAGGAAATCCAGTTTTTTTTAAATTTTATATGAAATAAACAGAATTAAACAATTTTTTTAGTTTAATTGACTTAAGATTAATTATGCAACATAATGTTCAGACCTTTTATTATTCCCATACAACTAACCTGTTCGTCTTTTTTGCATATTTATGATATAATTTTGTTTCTGGTTTCTGTATGGAAATACTACATGTTTTAAAGTTGAAACAAACAAGTTAAATTTTTATTATCTTTGAAACCCAAAGAGTGAATGTTGTTAACATTTTTAACACAGATATTAGTGTTATTGTTGTTAAAGATATTGAGACCACATACCATATTAAAATATCATTTCTCAAATATTTATTAACAGTATGAATTTTATTAAATGAAAATAAAAACCACAGTTCTGTGACACTTTTATAATGATGGGTTTCACTATTATGTAGTTTTAGGCATATTCTATTCTTTTGCAAAATTATTTTATTAACTTAATTGGTCAGTATGTTTAATAGATGCATTTTAATTATTTTTTTTTTTATTTTATTGTATGTTATCGAATTTATTTTGCTTTGCTGGTTTATTAAATGGATTTACAACTAACTTAAACCTAAATTAGCCAAACCTTATGAGATACTAATGAGTTTACAGCCAAAAGTCTCACAAACAATGCATTCTAATTTTTATAGGTAAAAATGTACAGATGTATATTTAATTAGCTATACTAAATAACTGGACTGATTTTGTTTAGTTTTAATTTATGTTTGTAATTACAAGTTGTCTAATCAGCTCCACATATTTTTTCTTTCAGGAAGGTGAATGTTCTTCTGACGATGAGCCGGACTTCTGGGTTGTAAGTAAGAATTCTGTGAGTGATGTGAAAACATGTCAACGTGTTTGTTTATTCAAAAGAAATAAAGATTTATAATTATTGTATTTTGTAGTCATTTACTGTTTAATCACAAGACTTAAAAATAAAAGTAGCTTATGTAGAGTTTTCTATTAAACCTTATAAAGTCTTAATCTGTATCTACTAATCAGACCCGTACTTAATTTTTATTAAGCTTATTGTTGTAACAGAAATAAACAGAAGATTACTCAATTTCATGTAAGATGTGAATCCTCACTGGTTGTCTGTGGTATAAAAACAAATCAGAAATTTGAGGATTTTTAACTATTAGGACAAAACAACCTTGTTTGGCTCATGATTTTTGTAAACAGCATCATTGGATACATCTTTTACAGTTGTTTTTTTGTGTTTGAAAATGAAAATATACTTATATACCAACTAGAGGTATAATATATATACCAAAAGTAAACTTTTCCCCTATTTTCAAATGAATTTTATTATTTTAACACTATACGTACAAAACGTTCCATTGTTTATGAGGCCAGTATAAACATTTTCTCTTGGTCGTAACTATTTTTTAAAATGCAAATATTTATTCTTGCTGCTTTATTAAGACTTTCCTTTTGTACTTACCATAACTGTCTATCCAGAGGTTCCATCGAAATACTCCATGGTTCACTCGTCAGCTGTCACCTATTTTCTCTCACGGTTTTCGGACTCATATGGATCCACTACTAGAGGAATATAAAGAAGTGTTTTCTGATGGTGAGTCCAGCACAGACTCGGGAGTTGATGTCTCCACCTGGTCGTATTGCTTTCCGATCCACAAGGGACCTCAAACTCTAGTATCTAGTTATAAACATTCTAGTCAGAGTGAATCGTGTGATGGATCCAGTTTAGATAAAGATGATTCAAATTATATGACATCTGAAGACAGTGTTGATTTTAATGTGATTTGGAAAATCCACGGAAGATATGATGTCTCGTTGGATTGAAGAGGTTTATTGCATCTTTCATGTCTATTTTAGATTCAATGTGTAAAGTATAATGTTGTGATACTGCACATTCAGTGGTAGATTCAGTGTGTAAAGTATAATGTGATACTACACATTCAGTGTGTAAAGTATAATGTTGTGATACTACACATTCAGTGGTAGATTCAGTGTGTAAAGTATAATGTTGTGATACTACACATTCAGTGGTAGATTCAGTGTGTAAAGTATAATGTTGTGATACTACACATTCAGTGGTAGATTCAGTGTGTAAAGTATAATGTTGTGATACTACACATTCAGTGGTAGATTCAATGTGTAAAGTATAATGTTGTGATACTACACATTCAGTGGTAGATTCAATGTGTAAAGTATAATGTTGTGAGACTACACATTCAGTGGTAGATTCAGTGTGTAAAGTATAATGTTGTGAGACTACACATTCAGTGGTAGATTCAATGTGTAAAGTATAATGTTGTGATACTACACATTCAGTGGTAGATTCAGTGTGTAAAGTATAATGTTGTGAGACTACACCTTCAGTGGTAGATTCAGTGTGTAAAGTATAATGTTGTGAGACTACACATTCAGTGGTAGATTCAGTGTGTAAAGTATAATGTTGTGATACTACCCATTCAGTGTGTAAAGTATAATGTTGTGAGACTACACATTCAGTGGTAGATTCAGTGTGTAAAGTATAATGTTGTGAGACTACACATTCAGTGGTAGATTCAGTGTGTAAAGTATAATGTTGTGAGACTACACATTCAGTGGTAGATTCAATGTGTAAAGTATAATGTTGTGAGACTACACATTCAGTGGTAGATTCAGTGTGTAAAGTATAATGTTGTGATACTACACATTCAGTGGTAGATTCAATGTGTAAAAGTATAATGTTGTGATACTACACATCCAGTGGTAGATTCAGTGTGTAAAGTATAATGTTGTGAGACTACACATTCAGTGGTAGATTCAGTGCGTAAAGTATAATGTTGTGATACTACACATTCAGTGGTAGATTCAATGTGTAAAGTATAATGTTGTGAGACTACACCTTCAGTGGTAGATTCAGTGTGTAAAGTATAATGTTGTGAGACTACAATTTCAATCGTAGATTCAGTGTGTAAAGTATAATGTTGTGAGACTACACATTCAGTGGTAGATTCAGTGTGTAAAGTATAATGTTGTGAGACTACACATTCAGTGGTAGATTCAGTGTGTAAAGTATAATGTTGTGATACTACACATTCAGTGGTAGATTCAGTGTGTAAAGTATAACGTTGTGAGACTACACATTCAGTGGTAGATTCAGTGTGTAAAGTATAATGTTGTGAGACTACACATTCAGTGGTAGATTCAGTGTGTAAAGTATAATGTTGTGAGACTACACATTCAGTGGTAGATACAGTGTGTAAAGTATAATGTGTGATACTACACATTCAGTGGTAGATTCAGTGTGTAAAGTATAATGTTGTGAGACTACAATTTCAATGGTAGATTCAGTGTGTAAAGTATAATGTTGTGAGACTACACATTCAGTGGTAGATTCAGTGTGTAAAGTATAATGTTGTGAGACTACACATTCAGTGGTAGATTCAGTGTGTAAAGTATAATGTTGTGATACTACACATTCAGTGGTAGATTCAGTGTGTAAAGTATAACGTTGTGAGACTACACATTCAGTGGTAGATTCAGTGTGTAAAGTATAATGTTGTGAGACTACACATTCAGTGGTAGATTCAGTGTGTAAAGTATAATGTTGTGAGACTACACATTCAGTGGTAGATACAGTGTGTAAAGTATAATGTTGTGATACTACACATTCAGTGGTAGATTCAGTGTGTAAAGTATAATGTTGTGAGACTACACCTTCAGTGGTAGATTCAGTGTGTAAAGTATAATGTTGTGATACTACACATTCAGTGGTAGATTCAATGTGTAAAGTATAATGTTGTGATACTACACATTCAGTGTGTAAAGTATAATGTTGTGAGACTACACATTCAGTGGTAGATTCAGTGTGTAAAGTATAATGTGAGACTACACATTCAGTGGTAGATTCAGTGTATAAAGTATAATGTTGTGATACTACACATTCAGTGGTAGATTCAGTGTGTAAAGTATAATGTTGTGATACTACACATTCAGTGGTAGATTCAGTGTGTAAAGTATAATGTTGTGAGACTACACATTCAGTGGTAGATTCAGTGTGTCAAGTATAATGTTGTGAGACTACACATTCAGTGGTAGATTCAATGTGTAAAGTATAATGTTGTGAGACTACACCTTCAGTGGTAGATTCAGTGTGTAAAGTATAATGCTGTGATACTACACATTCAGTGGTAGATTCAGTGTGTAAAGTATAATGTTGTGAGACTACACATTCAGTGGTAGATCCAGTGTGTAAAGTATAATGTTGTGATACTACACATTCAGTGGTAGATTCAATGTGTAAAGTATAATGTTGTGAGACTACACATTCAGTGGTAGATTCAGTGTGTAAAGTATAATGTTGTGATACTACACATTCAGTGGTAGATTCAATGTGTAAAGTATAATGTTGTGATACTACACATTCAGTGGTAGATTCAATGTGTAAAGTATAATGTTGTGAGACTACACCTTCAGTGGTAGATTCAGTGTGTAAAGTATAATGTTGTGATACTACACATTCAGTGGTAGATTCAGTGTGTAAAGTATAATGTTGTGAGACTACACCTTCAGTGGTAGATTCAATGTGTAAAGTATAATGTTGTGATACTACACATTCAGTGGTAGATTCAGTGTATAAAGTATAATGTGAGACTACACATTCAGTGGTAGATTCAGTGTGTAAAGTATAATGTTGTGAGACTACACATTCAGTGGTAGATTCAGTGTGTAAAGTATAATGTTGTGATACTACACATTCAGTGGTAGATTCAGTGTGTAAAGTATAATGTTGTGATACTACACATTCAGTGGTAGATTCAGTGTGTAAAGTATAATGTTGTGATACTACACATTCAGTGGTAGATTCAGTGTGTAAAGTATAATGTTGTGATACTACACATTCAGTGGTAGATTCAGTGTGTAAAGTATAATGTTGTGAGACTACACATTCAGTGGTAGATACAGTGTGTAAAGTATAATGTTGTGATGCTACACATTCAGTGGTAGATTCAGTGTGTAAAGTATAATGTTGTGAGACTACACCTTCAGTGGTAGATTCAGTGTGTAAAGTATAATGTTGTGATACTACACATTCAGTGGTAGATTCAATGTGTAAAGTATAATGTTGTGATACTACACATTCAGTGTGTAAAGTATAATGTTGTGAGACTACACATTCAGTGGTAGATTCAGTGTGTAAAGTATAATGTGAGACTACACATTCAGTGGTAGATTCAGTGTGTAAAGTATAATGTTGTGATACTACACATTCAGTGGTAGATTCAGTGTGTAAAGTATAATGTTGTGAGACTACACATTCAGTGGTAGATTCAGTGTGTCAAGTATAATGTTGTGAGACTACACATTCAGTGGTAGATTCAATGTGTAAAGTATAATGTTGTGATACTACACATTCAGTGGTAGATTCAGTGTGTAAAGTATAATGTTGTGAGACTACACATTCAGTGGTAGATCCAGTGTGTAAAGTATAATGTTGTGATACTACACATCCAGTGGTAGATTCAATGTGTAAAGTATAATGTTGTGAGACTACACATTCAGTGGTAGATTCAGTGTGTAAAGTATAATGTTGTGATACTACACATTCAGTGGTAGATTCAATGTGTAAAGTATAATGTTGTGATACTACACATTCAGTGGTAGATTCAGTGTGTAAAGTATAATGTTGTGATACTACACATTCAGTGGTAGATTCAATGTGTAAAGTATAATGTTGTGATACTACACATTCAGTGGTAGATTCAATGTGTAAAGTATAATGTTGTGATACTACACATTCAGTGGTAGATTCAGTGTATAAAGTATAATGTGAGACTACACATTCAGTGGTAGATTCAGTGTGTAAAGTATAATGTTGTGATACTACACAGTCAGTGGTAGATTCAGTGTGTAAAGTATAATGTTGTGATACTACACATTCAGTGGTAGATTCAGTGTGTAAAGTATAATGTTGTGATACTACACATTCAGTGGTAGATTCAGTGTGTAAAGTATAAAGTTGTGAGACTACACATTCAGTGGTAGATTCAGTGTGTAAAGTATAATGTTGTGATACTACACATTCAGTGGTAGATTCAGTGTGTAAAGTATAATGTTGTGATACCACACATCCAGTGGTAGATCCAGTGTGTAAAAGTATAATGTTTTGATACCACACATTCAGTTGTAGATTCAGTGTGTAAAGTATATTGTTGTGAGACTATACATTCAGTGGTAGATTCAGTGTGTAAAGTATAATGCTGTGATACTACACATTCAGTGGTAGATTCAGTGTGTAAAGTATAATGTTGTGAGACTACACATTTAGTGGTAGATTCAGTGTGTAAAGTATAATGTTGTGATACTACACATTCAGTGGTAGATTCAATGTGTAAAGTATAATGTTGTGAGACTACACATTCAGTGGTAGATTCAGTGTGTAAAGTATAATGTTGTGATACTACACATTCAGTGGTAGATTCAATGTGTAAAGTATAATGTTGTGATACTACACATTCAGTGGTAGATTCAATGTGTAAAGTATAATGTTGTGAGACTACACCTTCAGTGGTAGATTCAGTGTGTAAAGTATAATGTTGTGATACTACACATTCAGTGGTAGATTCAGTGTGTAAAGTATAATGTTGTGAGACTACACCTTCAGTGGTAGATTCAGTGTGTAAAATATAATGTTGTGATACTACACATTCAGTGGTAGATTCAATGTGTAAAGTATAATGTTGTGATACTACACATTCAGTGGTAGATTCAGTGTATAAAGTATAATGTGAGACTACACATTCAGTGGTAGATTCAGTGTGTAAAGTATAATGTTGTGATACTACACAGTCAGTGGTAGATTCAGTGTGTAAAGTATAATGTTGTGAGACTACACATTCAGTGGTAGATTCAGTGTGTAAAGTATAATGTTGTGATACTACACATTCAGTGGTAGATTCAGTGTGTAAAGTATAATGTTGTGATACTACACATTCAGTGGTAGATTCAGTGTGTAAAGTATAATGTTGTGAGACTACACCTTCAGTGGTAGATTCAATGTGTAAAGTATAATGTTGTGATACTACACATTCAGTGGTAGATTCAGTGTATAAAGTATAATGTGAGACTACACATTCAGTGGTAGATTCAGTGTGTAAAGTATAATGTTGTGATACTACACAGTCAGTGGTAGATTCGGTGTGTAAAGTATAATGTTGTGAGACTACACATTCAGTGGTAGATTCAGTGTGTAAAGTATAATGTTGTGAGACTACACATTCAGTGGTAGATCCAGTGTGTAAAGTATAATGTTGTGATACTACACATTCAGTGGTAGATTCAATGTGTAAAGTATAATGTTGTGAGACTACACATTCAGTGGTAGATTCAGTGTGTAAAGTATAATGTTGTGATACTACACATTCAGTGGTAGATTCAATGTGTAAAGTATAATGTTGTGATACTACACATTCAGTGGTAGATTCAGTGTGTAAAGTATAATGTTGTGATACTACACATTCAGTGGTAGATTCAATGTGTAAAGTATAATGTTGTGATACTACACATTCAGTGGTAGATTCAATGTGTAAAGTATAATGTTGTGATACTACACATTCAGTGGTAGATTCAGTGTATAAAGTATAATGTGAGACTACACATTCAGTGGTAGATTCAGTGTGTAAAGTATAATGTTGTGATACTACACAGTCAGTGGTAGATTCAGTGTGTAAAGTATAATGTTGTGATACTACACATTCAGTGGTAGATTCAGTGTGTAAAGTATAAAGTTGTGAGACTACACATTCAGTGGTAGATTCAGTGTGTAAAGTATAATGTTGTGATACTACACATTCAGTGGTAGATTCAGTGTGTAAAGTATAATGTTGTGATACTACACATTCAGTGGTAGATTCAGTGTGTAAAGTATAATGTTTTGATACCACACATTCAGTTGTAGATTCAGTGTGTAAAGTATATTGTTGTGAGACTATACATTCAGTGGTAGATTCAGTGTGTAAAGTATAATGCTGTGATACTACACATTCAGTGGTAGATTCAGTGTGTAAAGTATAATGTTGTGAGACTACACATTTAGTGGTAGATTCAGTGTGTAAAGTATAATGTTGTGATACTACACATTCAGTGGTAGATTCAATGTGTAAAGTATAATGTTGTGAGACTACACATTCAGTGGTAGATTCAGTGTGTAAAGTATAATGTTGTGATACTACACATTCAGTGGTAGATTCAATGTGTAAAGTATAATGTTGTGATACTACACATTCAGTGGTAGATTCAATGTGTAAAGTATAATGTTGTGAGACTACACCTTCAGTGGTAGATTCAGTGTAAAGTATAATGTTGTGATACTACACATCCAGTGGTAGATCCAGTGTGTAAAGTATAATGTTGTGAGACTACACCTTCAGTGGTAGATCCAGTGTGTAAAGTATAATGTTGTGATACTACACATTCAGTGGTAGATCCAATGTGTAAAGTATAATGTTGTGATACTACACATCCAGTGGTAGATCCAGTGTATAAAGTATAATGTGAGACTACACATTCAGTGGTAGATCCAGTGTGTAAAGTATAATGTTGTGATACTACACAGTCAGTGGTAGATCCAGTGTGTAAAGCATAATGTTGTGAGACTACACATCCAGTGGTAGATCCAGTGTGTAAAGTATAATGTTGTGATACTACACATCCAGTGGTAGATCCAGTGTGTAAAGTATAATGTTGTGATACCACACATCCAGTGGTAGATCCAGTGTGTAAAGTATAATGTTGTGAGACCACACCTTCAGTGGTAGATCCAATGTGTAAAGTATAATGTTGTGATACTACACATCCAGTGGTAGATCCAGTGTATAAAGTATAATGTGAGACCACACATCCAGTGGTAGATTCAGTGTGTAAAGTATAATGTTGTGATACTACACAGTCAGTGGTAGATCTGGTGTGTAAAGTATAATGTTGTGAGACTACACATCCAGTGGTAGATCCAGTGTGTAAAGTATAATGTTGTGATACTACACATTCAGTGGTAGATTCAGTGTGTAAAGTATAATGTTGTGATACTACACATCCAGTGGTAGATCCAGTGTGTAAAGTATAATGTTGTGATACTACACATTCAGTGGTAGATTCAGTGTGTAAAGTATAATGTTGTGATACTACACATCCAGTGGTAGATTCAGTGTGTAAAGTATAATGTTGTGATACTACACATTCAGTGGTAGATCCAGTGTGTAAAGTATAATGTTTTGATACCACACATTCAGTTGTAGATTCAGTGTGTAAAGTATATTGTTGTGAGACCATACATCCAGTGGTAGATCCAGTGTAAAGTATATTGTTGTGATACTACACATCCAGTGGTAGATTCAGTGTGTAAAGTATAATGTTGTGAGATTATACATCCAGTGGTAGATTCAGTGTGTAAAGTATAATGTTGTGATACTACACATTCAGTGGTAGATTCAGTGTGTAAAGTATAATGTTTTGATACCACACATTCAGTTGTAGATCCAGTGTGTAAAGTATATTGTTGTGAGACCATACATCCAGTGGTAGATTCAGTGTGTAAAGTATAATGTTGTGATACTACACATCCAGTGGTAGATTCAATGTGTAAAGTATAATGTTGTGAGACCACATTCAGTGGTAGATCCAGTGTGTAAAGTATAATGTTGTGATACTACACATTCAGTGGTAGATTCAATGTGTAAAGTATAATGTTGTGATACTACACATTCAGTGGTAGATTCAATGTGTAAAGTATAATGTTGTGAGACTACACCTTCAGTGGTAGATTCAGTGTGTAAAGTATAATGTTGTGATACTACACCTTCAGTGGTAGATTCAGTGTGTAAAGTATAATGTTGTGATACTACACATTCAGTGGTAGATTCAATGTGTAAAGTATAATGTTGTGATACTACACATCCAGTGGTAGATTCAGTGTGTAAAGTATAATGTTGTGATACTACACATTCAGTGGTAGATTCAGTGTAAAGTATAATGTTGTGAGACTACACATTCAGTGGTAGATTCAGTGTGTAAAGTATAATGTTGTGATACTACACATCCAGTGGTAGATTCAGTGTGTAAAGTATAACGTTGTGAGACTACACATCCAGTGGTAGATTCAGTGTGTAAAGTATAATGTTGTGAGACTACACATCCAGTGGTAGATCCAGTGTAAAGTATAATGTTGTGAGACTACACATTCAGTGGTAGATACAGTGTGTAAAGTATAATGTGTGATACTACACATCCAGTGGTAGATCCAGTGTGTAAAGTATAATGTTGTGAGACTACAATTTCAATGGTAGATCCAGTGTGTAAAGTATAATGTTGTGAGACTACACATTCAGTGGTAGATTCAGTGTGTAAAGTATAATGTTGTGAGACTACACATCCAGTGGTAGATTCAGTGTGTAAAGTATAATGTTGTGATACTACACACATTCAGTGGTAGATCCAGTGTGTAAAGTATAACGTTGTGAGACTACACATCCAGTGGTAGAGTCAGTGTAAAGTATAACGTTGTGAGACTACACATTCAGTGGTAGATTCAGTGTGTAAAGTATAATGTTGTGAGACTACACATTCAGTGGTAGATACAGTGTGTAAAGTATAATGTTGTGATACTACACATCCAGTGGTAGATTCAGTGTGTAAAGTATAATGTTGTGAGACTACACCTTCAGTGGTAGATTCAGTGTGTAAAGTATAATGTTGTGATACTACACATTCAGTGGTAGATCCAATGTGTAAAGTATAATGTTGTGATACTACACATTCAGTGTGTAAAGTATAATGTTGTGAGACTACACATTCAGTGGTAGATCCAGTGTGTAAAGTATAATGTGAGACTACACATTCAGTGGTAGATTCAGTGTATAAAGTATAATGTTGTGATACTACACATTCCAGTGGTAGATTCAGTGTGTAAAGTATAATGTTGTGATACCACACATCCAGTGGTAGATCCAGTGTGTAAAGTATAATGTTGTGAGACTACACATTCAGTGGTAGATTCAGTGTGTCAAGTATAATGTTGTGAGACTACACATTCAGTGGTAGATTCAATGTGTAAAGTATAATGTTGTGAGACTACACCTTCAGTGGTAGATTCAGTGTGTAAAGTATAATGCTGTGATACTACACATTCAGTGGTAGATCCAGTGTGTAAAGTATAATGTTGTGAGACTACACATCCAGTGGTAGATCCAGTGTGTAAAGTATAATGTTGTGATACTACACATCCAGTGGTAGATTCAATGTGTAAAGTATAATGTTGTGAGACTACACATCCAGTGGTAGATCCAGTGTGTAAAGTATAATGTTGTGATACTACACATCCAGTGGTAGATTCAATGTGTAAAGTATAATGTTGTGATACCACACATCCAGTGGTAGATCCAGTGTGTAAAGTATAATGTTGTGATACTACACATTCAGTGGTAGATCCAATGTGTAAAGTATAATGTTGTGATACCACACATTCAGTGGTAGATTCAATGTGTAAAGTATAATGTTGTGATACTACACATCCAGTGGTAGATTCAGTGTATAAAGTATAATGTGAGACTACACATTCAGTGGTAGATCCAGTGTGTAAAGTATAATGTTGTGATACTACACAGTCAGTGGTAGATCCAGTGTGTAAAGTATAATGTTGTGATACTACACATCCAGTGGTAGATCCAGTGTGTAAAGTATAATGTTGTGATACCACACATCCAGTGGTAGATCCAGTGTGTAAAGTATAAAGTTGTGAGACTACACATCCAGTGGTAGATCCAGTGTGTAAAGTATAATGTTGTGATACCACACATCCAGTGGTAGATCCAGTGTGTAAAGTATAATGTTGTGATACTACACATCCAGTGGTAGATCCAGTGTGTAAAGTATAATGTTTTGATACCACACATCCAGTTGTAGATCCAGTGTGTAAAGTATATTGTTGTGAGACTATACATCCAGTGGTAGATTCAGTGTGTAAAGTATAATGCTGTGATACTACACATTCAGTGGTAGATTCAGTGTGTAAAGTATAATGTTGTGAGACCACATTTAGTGGTAGATTCAGTGTGTAAAGTATAATGTTGTGATACTACACATCCAGTGGTAGATCCAATGTGTAAAGTATAATGTTGTGAGACTACATTCAGTGGTAGATTCAGTGTGTAAAGTATAATGTTGTGATACTACACATTCAGTGGTAGATTCAATGTGTAAAGTATAATGTTGTGATACTACACATTCAGTGGTAGATTCAATGTGTAAAGTATAATGTTGTGAGACTACACCTTCAGTGGTAGATTCAGTGTGTAAAGTATAATGTTGTGATACTACACATTCAGTGGTAGATTCAGTGTGTAAAGTATAATGTTGTGAGACTACACCTTCAGTGGTAGATTCAGTGTGTAAAGTATAATGTTGTGATACTACACATTCAGTGGTAGATTCAATGTGTAAAGTATAATGTTGTGATACTACACATTCAGTGGTAGATTCAGTGTATAAAGTATAATGTGAGACTACACATTCAGTGGTAGATTCAGTGTGTAAAGTATAATGTTGTGATACTACACAGTCAGTGGTAGATTCAGTGTGTAAAGTATAATGTTGTGAGACTACACGTTCAGTGGTAGATTCAGTGTGTAAAGTATAATGTTGTGATACTACACATCCAGTGGTAGATTCAGTGTGTAAAGTATAATGTTGTGATACTACACATCCAGTGGTAGATTCAGTGTGTAAAGTATAATGTTGTGATACTACACATTCAGTGGTAGATTCAGTGTGTAAAGTATAATGTTGTGAGACTACACATTCAGTGGTAGATTCAGTGTGTAAAGTATAATGTTGTGAGACTACACATTCAGTGGTAGATTCAGTGTGTAAAGTATAATGTTGTGATACTACACATTCAGTGGTAGATTCAGTGTGTAAAGTATAATGTTGTGATACTACACATTCAGTGGTAGATTCAGTGTGTAAAGTATAATGTTGTGATACTACACATTCAGTGGTAGATTCAGTGTGTAAAGTATAATGTTGTGAGACTACACATTCAGTGGTAGATTCAGTGTGTAAAGTATAATGTTTTGATACCACACATTCAGTTGTAGATTCAGTGTGTAAAGTATATTGTTGTGAGACTATACATTCAGTGGTAGATTCAGTGTGTAAAGTATATTGTTGTGATACTACACATTCAGTGGTAGATTCAGTGTGTAAAGTATAATGTTGTGAGATTATACATTCAGTGGTAGATTCAGTGTGTAAAGTATAATGTTGTGATACTACACATTCAGTGGTAGATTCAGTGTGTAAAGTATAATGTTTTGATACCACACATTCAGTTGTAGATTCAGTGTGTAAAGTATATTGTTGTGAGACTATACATTCAGTGGTAGATTCAGTGTGTAAAGTATAATGTTGTGATACTACACATTCAGTGGTAGATTCAATGTGTAAAGTATAATGTTGTGAGACTACACATTCAGTGGTAGATTCAGTGTGTAAAGTATAATGTTGTGATACTACACATTCAGTGGTAGATTCAATGTGTAAAGTATAATGTTGTGATACTACACATTCAGTGGTAGATTCAATGTGTAAAGTATAATGTTGTGAGACTACACCTTCAGTGGTAGATTCAGTGTGTAAAGTATAATGTTGTGATACTACACCTTCAGTGGTAGATTCAGTGTGTAAAGTATAATGTTGTGATACTACACATTCAGTGGTAGATTCAATGTGTAAAGTATAATGTTGTGATACTACACATTCAGTGGTAGATTCAGTGTGTAAAGTATAATGTTGTGATACTACACATTCAGTGGTAGATTCAGTGTGTAAAGTATAATGTTGTGAGACTACACATTCAGTGGTAGATTCAGTGTGTAAAGTATAATGTTGTGATACTACACATTCAGTGGTAGATTCAGTGTGTAAAGTATAACGTTGTGAGACTACACATCCAGTGGTAGATCCAGTGTGTAAAGTATAATGTTGTGAGACTACACATCCAGTGGTAGATTCAGTGTGTAAAGTATAATGTTGTGAGACTACACATTCAGTGGTAGATACAGTGTGTAAAGTATAATGTGTGATACTACACATTCAGTGGTAGATTCAGTGTGTAAAGTATAATGTTGTGAGACTACACTTCAATGGTAGATTCAGTGTGTAAAGTATAATGTTGTGAGACTACACATTCAGTGGTAGATTCAGTGTGTAAAGTATAATGTTGTGAGACTACACATTCAGTGGTAGATTCAGTGTGTAAAGTATAATGTTGTGATACTACACATTCAGTGGTAGATTCAGTGTGTAAAGTATAACGTTGTGAGACTACACATTCAGTGGTAGAATCAGTGTGTAAAGTATAACGTTGTGAGACTACACATTCAGTGGTAGATTCAGTGTGTAAAGTATAATGTTGTGAGACCACATTCAGTGGTAGATACAGTGTGTAAAGTATAATGTTGTGATACTACACATTCAGTGGTAGATTCAGTGTGTAAAGTATAATGTTGTGAGACTACACCTTCAGTGGTAGATTCAGTGTGTAAAGTATAATGTTGTGATACTACACATTCAGTGGTAGATTCAATGTGTAAAGTATAATGTTGTGATACTACACATTCAGTGTGTAAAGTATAATGTGAGACTACACATTCAGTGGTAGATTCAGTGTGTAAAGTATAATGTTGTGATACTACACAGTCAGTGGTAGATTCAGTGTGTAAAGTATAATGTTGTGATACTACACATTCAGTGGTAGATTCAGTGTGTAAAGTATAATGTTGTGATACCACACATCCAGTGGTAGATCCAGTGTGTAAAGTATAAAGTTGTGAGACTACACATCCAGTGGTAGATCCAGTGTGTAAAGTATAATGTTGTGATACTACACATCCAGTGGTAGATTCAGTGTGTAAAGTATAATGTTGTGATACTACACATTCAGTGGTAGATTCAGTGTGTAAAGTATAATGTTTTGATACCACACATTCAGTTGTAGATTCAGTGTGTAAAGTATATTGTTGTGAGACTATACATTCAGTGGTAGATTCAGTGTGTAAAGTATAATGCTGTGATACTACATATTCAGTGGTAGATTCAGTGTGTAAAGTATAATGTTGTGAGACTACACATTAGTGGTAGATTCAGTGTGTAAAGTATAATGTTGTGATACTACACATCCAGTGGTAGATTCAATGTGTAAAGTATAATGTTGTGAGACTACACATTCAGTGGTAGATCCAGTGTGTAAAGTATAATGTTGTGATACTACACATTCAGTGGTAGATTCAATGTGTAAAGTATAATGTTGTGATACTACACATTCAGTGGTAGATTCAATGTGTAAAGTATAATGTTGTGAGACTACACCTTCAGTGGTAGATTCAGTGTGTAAAGTATAATGTTGTGATACTACACATTCAGTGGTAGATTCAGTGTGTAAAGTATAATGTTGTGAGACTACACCTTCAGTGGTAGATTCAGTGTGTAAAGTATAATGTTGTGATACTACACATTCAGTGGTAGATTCAATGTGTAAAGTATAATGTTGTGATACTACACATTCAGTGGTAGATTCAGTGTATAAAGTATAATGTGAGACTACACATTCAGTGGTAGATTCAGTGTGTAAAGTATAATGTTGTGATACTACACAGTCAGTGGTAGATTCAGTGTGTAAAGTATAATGTTGTGAGACTACACATTCAGTGGTAGATTCAGTGTGTAAAGTATAATGTTGTGATACTACACATCCAGTGGTAGATTCAGTGTGTAAAGTATAATGTTGTGATACTACACATCCAGTGGTAGATTCAGTGTGTAAAGTATAATGTTGTGATACTACACATCCAGTGGTAGATCCAGTGTGTAAAGTATAATGTTGTGAGACTACACATCCAGTGGTAGATTCAGTGTGTAAAGTATAATGTTGTGAGACTACACATTCAGTGGTAGATTCAGTGTGTAAAGTATAATGTTGTGATACTACACATCCAGTGGTAGATCCAGTGTGTAAAGTATAATGTTGTGATACTACACATTCAGTGGTAGATTCAGTGTGTAAAGTATAATGTTGTGATACTACACATTCAGTGGTAGATTCAGTGTGTAAAGTATAATGTTTTGATACCACACATTCAGTTGTAGATTCAGTGTGTAAAGTATATTGTTGTGAGACTATACATTCAGTGGTAGATTCAGTGTGTAAAGTATAATGTTGTGATACTACACATCCAGTGGTAGATTCAGTGTGTAAAGTATAATGTTGTGATACTACACATCCAGTGGTAGATCCAGTGTGTAAAGTATAATGTTTTGATACCACACATTCAGTTGTAGATTCAGTGTGTAAAGTATATTGTTGTGAGACCATACATTCAGTGGTAGATTCAGTGTGTAAAGTATATTGTTGTGATACTACACATTCAGTGGTAGATTCAGTGTGTAAATTATATTGTTGTGAGACTATACATTCAGTGGTAGATTCAGTGTGTAAAGTATATTGTTGTGATACTACACATTCAGTGGTAGATTCAGTGTGTAAAGTATAATGTTGTGAAACTATACATCCAGTGGTAGATCCAGTGTGTAAAGTATAATGTTGTGATACTACACATCCAGTGGTAGATCCAGTGTGTAAAGTATAATGTTTTGATACCACACATTCAGTTGTAGATTCAGTGTGTAAAGTATAATGTTGTGAGACCATACATCCAGTGGTAGATCCAGTGTGTAAAGTATAATGTTGTGATACTACACATCCAGTGGTAGATCCAGTGTGTAAAGTGTAACGTTGTGATACCACACATCCAGTGGTAGATTCAGTGTGTAAAGTATAATGTTGTGATACCACACATTCAGTGGTAGATCCAGTGTGTAAAGTATAATGTTGTGATACTACACATTCAGTGGTAGATTCAGTGTGTAAAGTATAATGTTTTGATACCACACATTCAGTTGTAGATTCAGTGTGTAAAGTATAATGTTGTGAGACTATACATTCAGTGGTAGATTCAGTGTGTAAAGTATAACGTTGTGATACTACACATTCAGTGTGTAAAGTATAATGTTGTGATACTACACATTCAGTGGTAGATTCAGTGTGTAAAGTATAATGTTGTGATACTACACATTCAGTGGTAGATTCAGTGTGTAAAGTATAATGTTTTGATACCACACATTCAGTTGTAGATTCAGTGTGTAAAGTATATTGTTGTGAGACTATACATTCAGTGGTAGATTCAGTGTGTAAAGTATATTGTTGTGATACTACACATTCAGTGGTAGATTCAGTGTGTAAAGTATAATGTTGTGATACTACACATTCAGTGGTAGATTCAGTGTGTAAAGTATAATGTTGTGATACTACACATTCAGTGGTAGATTCAGTGTGTAAAGTATAATGTTTTGATACCACACATTCAGTTGTAGATTCAGTGTATAAAGTATATTGTTGTGAGACTATACATTCAGTGGTAGATTCAGTGTGTAAAGTATAATGTTGTGATACTACACATTCAGTGGTAAGGTTGAGTTCACGTCATAATAAATAAATTGAACAGAACCAGTTATATCACCATCCCTGTGTTGAGTTAGCAGAGGAGTTTTTATTCTCTGAAAAAATTAAAACATCCAGCGTGTAATTTATATTAACTGCAAAGCAATAAATGAATAGCTGTATCTTTTTATTGTACAAAACAGTATTAGTGAAGACAATGTGTGAATTATTGTAGAACTCAACTGGTTCTGTTGAGTTTATTGTTTTGGATGTGGGAATAGCAGGAATGGTGATATAACTGGTTCTGTTGAGTTTATTGTTTTGGATGTGGGAATAGCAGGAATGGTGATATAACTGGTTCTGTTGAGTTTATTGTTTTGGATGTGGGAATAGCAGGAATGGTGATATAACTGGTTCTGTTGAGTTTATTGTTTTGGATGTGGGAATAGCAGGAATGGTGATATAACTGGTTCTGTTGAGTTTATTGTTTTGGATGTGGGAATAACAGAAATGGTGATATAACTGGTTCTGTTGAGTTTATTTATTATGATGTGTTTTAAGATGTTTTAAAAAATGTATTTGATATACTTCCAAAACAGGAAGACCAAAGATTTAGAAATATGTGTGTTGTGAGACCAGAATCTGAAAACTGTAAAGCCACTGGGACGTCTCTCTGCACATCAGTAGAAGACAAAGTGTTATATTCTGACAAGAACTGTTCTTCTGAGGTGAGAATTTTCATTGGATGAAGTGCCTGGGGTGCTCAAACTATGTTTTATTTCTTTTTTTATGCTTGAACTGAAGGTCAGTAATGTATTTGGGAGATGTAAAGGTCAGAGAGAACCAGGTGATATCCTTGTACTCCAGGACAGTCTATTGTGATATATTTGTCTTAAGATATTGAGAATAATGCACCTGTTTCAATATGTTTATAACTAGAAATTGTTTAATTCCAGTCTTAGGTTAAAAGGTTATTTATTACCTGAAACAGATGTCACTGGTTGTTGATAGCCTTACACATGTCTGGTCACTGGTTGTTGATAGCCTTACACAAGTCTGGTCACTGGTTGTTAATAGCCTTACACAAGTCTGAATAAATTGACTATTCAGTAAATATCCATCCTTTACGTATGGAAACTTTATTTAAGGACATAATTATAGGCCTATTAGAATGGCTCAATGTCATAAACCTTCTGTTTTTATTATCTCTCCCCTGTTGTTTTAATCTATTGGTCGGAAATAACAACCTGAAATGATAAGACTTATGTTAAAAAGTTCCCACGATTTTTCAAGTGAAGAAGTTTTCTATTTTACCCCTCGTGTCATTTTTTAATCCTGCTCGAAAAATTTAGACTCTAAAACTTTTAAATGTATGATTAAAAAGAAGGTTGAATACATTGTTTGTTGTTGGAGTGAGAGTTTTCTGAGAAAGAAACTGTCACTTTGTGACTGGTCTCGACAAAGATTGATTCGTTATTCAAATGTTTTTACAAACCTGGAGTTGAGTTTTGTGACTTTTAAGATGTAGCTCCTCATCTCTTCTGCTCAGGTTAACCCCCCACGAGTTATAAAGCCACCGCCAGGTATACCCCAGCCCACCTCTCCACCAGAAATTCGAGAGCAACAGCTGAAACACATCCAGGACCAACTCTTGCACAAGCAGCTACAAGAGTACCAGATTCTGTACAAGTATGTTTTTTATCCAAACTTAAAATGACAAATCACTAACCATATTGAAGTGGCAGAGTGACCATAATCATTTATCTCATAGTACAGTGGAGTATTTTCTGATTGGGATTTATGTATTTTGCACCTTGTGCGTGTGTTCTTTGTTGGGGCATAATGGATAGTAACAATAATTTTCTCCCGAAACCAAAACTCGTTAATAAACAGATCTTTTTGCATTAACATTATTTTTAAAACATATTTTCAATAAACACTTAGAATTAGTGTTAATAATTTTATAAAACAACTTAACTGAAATGTTTTTTTTTTTTTCAAATACAATTGATTGGTCTGTTGCAGTTTGAAATTAGAAATGTGGAACAAAAGGAAAACCTTTCCTTTGTCTCCCACAAGATGCTGTACATTGAGGTTTTTGTCTGGTATCAGAACTCGTAATTGGGATGGATGATGAGAGAAAAGATTCTATAGTTAGAATGGATTACCTTCATAGGTTTTTATTTCCATACTCTTCTTAAATTCTCTGTTGTGGGTCAGAATCAGAGATGTGTAAATAAAATAGAACCTAAGTTGAATATGGAGAGAAAAATCTACAATCAATTTATTTTGATAACAGTTTTTAACCCTATTGATTTTGCAGTATTTCACCAGCTTTTGGCATTTAAACTGTTAATAATTGTAGTCTCAACAGCTATACAATAAAGTGATTGGTTCCAAATTTATTTCACAGTTGTGTGTCTCTTATTCATAACAGCTCCCTGCAGAGCCAATTGAAACAGGATAGAACCTTCCAAAGACTTCATTTTCAACAGCAACACATGGTTTTGCATTACTTTCTAGTGCAACAACTTCTCAGGTAAGCTTGCAATAGTTTCTCTTCCATTTTTTCCTTACTGTTGTTGGATTGTTTTGCTTTCCATAAAATTCAATTTGAAATGTTTCAACTTGTTTATTACACTTACTGTACACTCCTTAATGCATTTATTTTACTATACAAAAAGGGGGTGTATGTTAAATGATAACATTAGTAGAGATTGGTGTGACATTTCTACTACTCAGAACTAAAGGGGATTTTCAACAGAATGCTCTAGTACATAAAGAACAGTTGTAGTTAGATGTCGTGTATTTTTTACTGTAATATTATTGTTGTTAATATAGTATTTTTAGCATAGCTGTATACATTGTTTATAGCAAATCCGCATCAAGCTATATATTATGTCCAATGAATGGAATCAAACCCCTAATTTTATGGTTGTGATTTAATGATGATATCTGAAGTAAGATTTCAGTGTTCTAATCAATTTGATTTTGATACAGTATACAAAAACTAATGATAAAATATCATAGGTATTTATAAATGAATGTGTTTGTAATGATTTAGGTGTGTTACTAGTCCTGTTCTTGTGAGAACCAGGCATGGTTTAGCGGTGAGCATGCCACACTGTAGCTCATGTCATGTTGCCACAAAATTGTGCTTCATGATTTGGAACTGTGGCTATATTGTAAGAGTTTCAACCAAACTCAGCTACTTGATTGTAATATTCCAAGATTTGTCAATGGGTTCTGTTTACTGTTTGCCTTCTCTCTAGTCCAATCAGTTCCAAATTTGGGACAGCTACGAAAGATAGCTGTGGTGTGAGCTTTACATGAACATCCAAGACTGAAACAAAAATAGTTGAGTTCATGCACATATATCCTTACATAACTGACAAACACTAATTTTAAAAATTAATAAAACGTCACAGAAAGATTTGTTTTCAAGCTGTTTAGTCACAAGTTTAGAAAATCTGGATTTATTTTCAGTTTACAGTTTGTTCCACCAATCAACAAAGATACTTCGCCTGAAGCAGTTGTTTCACAGTCTGAGAAAACTACTGAACCAGGTATGTGTTAACCCTAAGTATGTTTCAGTCTGAGAAAACTACTGAATCAGGTGTGTGTTAGCCCTAAGTATGTTTCACAGTCTGAAAAAACTGCTGAATCAGGTGTGTGTTAATTATATGCATGTCTGTGTAAGAAAGAGCGTACAATTCTAGTTCTTTCTATCGTGAAGTGAATTTGTGACCTTAAACAGTACCTTTAATCAGATCAAGGTATACCTTATGAAGGAGCTTAGAGTGTTCTTTGTAATTTCATTTAATAATTGTATGACTTTTAAGACCCTATTTTCTGTTTGTTTATCTTCATTACATTTTTGACACATGGTTGTTAATGCTGTTTATGCAAAAAGCTTGTATCCAATTAACTCATTTCTAGCACTAGCATATTTGATATGTGCTTGTCGTTTGTGTAGTTTGGTATTTTACAAAATGTTAATTATATGACTTCAGTATTATTTGCTGTATCTATACAGAGTACACATCTGCATATAAGATGTCACAATTTAAGTGAAAGTGCAATTATAATTATATATCAAAAACACTTTAGATTTGATATTTTGTCATTTTGTAATGTTTGTTTAGTATACATTGTAAAAAAAAAAATGTAAAAATGTTTAAATATATGTTTATATGCAGCTGTAAGGAGTCTTGTCTAGAAATGATGCACCAATTGATTTTAATAGAATGTTTCTATCCATCCTAAGGCTTAGGTTTGCATTTGTCATGAAACAATCTTCCCTTAAAAATATAATTCTAAGGCTTTCTTTCTTATGCATTTCAATTTTTGTCATTTTACTAATTTTTTCAGTGTTATTTCCTTGTTCCCACTTTGTTATGAACTTGCAGCAACTGGCGTGAAAAACTCTTTAAGAAACTTAGCTTTCGGAATAGCTATAAACAAAGTATGAGTACCATTGGATATAGTTGATTATAAACTATTTACGTTACTGTAGTTCCAATAAAGTGGTTTGGAAAGTGACTTGTGATTCTGTGGGAAAGTGATTAGAAAAACAATACATTTTAGTGGAAAAATTAAAAGACTTGGAAACAAATTGCAAATTAAACTTTTTTGTAATATTTATTCTATGACAAGACACAAGATAAGCCTTGTTAGGCTTAGAGAGTACAGTAGATGGTAGCAAAATATTCTGATGACCCTAAGCCTTGTTTGTGGAATATTGTACTTATGGTTATCATGTTTCAAGAACATAGATAAGTAAAATAGCTTATAATTTGACCTTGACCTTGATGCCATCATGATGGATGAGGACCTATGCCAAAACTGGTGACTACTGCAGTTAGAAAAAAAAAGTATGTTAGTGAATATTAATAAAACTGGTTCTGTCTATGTATAACTGACATATACCTACAAGTGTTCCACATAGATACATATATATACAATATGGATTTATGATCAACAGTAGAAAACAACATTCAGAGTGTAAGCTGAAGTATTTTTATGTTTCTGAAACACCCTTTTGACAAGAGTTTTGGAGTTTTACAATGTAAAGAAAAAGGATAGAAAACTAAATCACATAATTTTCTTAAACACTGTTTAACAAGTTTTCACTAAGTTTTCCTATTATCAGAAGAAGAAAAACATGAATGTAATGTGTTAAGAAATCTTTCATTACATATCCTTTTCTCTAATAACAGATAAGTTGTACCCTGACTCCAACTGTTATGTAACAGGAAGAAACAAGACTAAGCCTGATGGTGTGGAGAATATCGAAAGAACTGAAAAGGTGAAAATAATTTGTTATATACTTAGTAGTTTTCATGTATGTATAAACTACATAACACTATGATGTGTATACCTACAAGTGTGCTGTGTATCGCTATGGTGTACACCTATAGGTTGCTATATATCAGTATGATATGAACATACAGTTGTGGTAAGTAACACTATGATCTTCAAGCACAAGTAGCACTACGATGTAAGCACATAGTTTTGGTATGTAGCACTATGATCTACAAGTGTGCTGTGTAACCATATTGTACATTACAATACAAAATGTGTTTTTTTCATGTGATAAAAGTTGAACGTTACCATCTTGTTTTAACTTTATCTTAAATCCACTTGCATTTACTTTTGAAAGAATGAATTACATTATGCTTGATGAAAGAATAAAAGTTTTATTGCTTACACTAGATTATAAAGACAGTCTTCCAAACTCAACTTAAATAGTTACTGATTTGGAATGAACGTTTTCTGACATCTTCACAGGAGACAACTGTAACTAAATGAAGAACTTCAGTAATATTTCATCATAACTAACAGTTCTCAGTTTAACTTGTATCAACGTACTGATTTAAGTTAACATTCATTTATCAAACTTTAAGTTTGAATCTAAGAAAAAAAATTCATAAAGCCGTTGAACTGTTGGAATCATTTCATATATTTTGTTTAATCTCTTGTTAGATTAGTCTGTTGTAGTCTATTGTGTTTTTAGTTTAATCTATTATTAGTTTATTGTGTTGTTAGATTAATCTAATTGTTGGTCTATTGTATTGTTGGATTGTCATATATTTAGTTTAATGTATTGCACAAAGATCAAACAGAAAAGAAATCTTTGATTTACAAAAATGTTTTCCTAATTTCTTCCTTATTGATAAATTAATTCACAGTAGACATTTTGGTGTTAATAAAGGAAATCCAAGAAGTAGCAGTATTTATTTAAAGAAAGTAAAATAGTTGTGATACACAGGTAAGGTTTTGGAAGGTTTGCTACGTGTTATAAAAAATAAAATTTGACAATGTGTGTATTTTTAGGAAAAGGTAGTAAAACATGCAAGATTAGACATAAGAAATCCTCCTCGGAAGGAACGTGACCCAAAGAAAAGAATAAAAAGACAGAATAACAGAAGGACAGATGAAAGGCATTTGAAGGTAACTGTTCAATTGAAAGCAAGTATTTAAGTTTTTGAAATATGATTTTGGATAGGTGAACGTGCTTCATACACTTAAACAATTGATCATCTGTGGGTTTTGCTGTTTCTGTTTTTGTATTGAACTGTGCTAAATTATTCCAACTATATTATCTAGAAAGACAAGTCTCGGCAGAGTGAGTCTGATGTTGAAGGTTTAGTGGAGAAGAAATGCCTGGAAAAAAGAACAGTTACAACCAAAGTTTGATCTTAAAGAGTTTCCCAAACTAATTGATCTGTGTAAAGAGAAGAAGGCTAAAAATGGTACAAAGCTAGAGAACGTGACTACAAATGACGGGTCTGAAAAACAGGTATTATGTCATAAGTTCTGCAGACAGACATATATTCATATATATATATGCGTGTGTGTGCATGTATACCTGCAATTCATTTTGAGGGCGATTTGACATTTAAAAACAACAAATAAGAATAATTGCTTCAATTTATCACTTTTGAGGTTGGACTAAGTAACTCTTAATGTTTGTTTGTTTTTATGAATTTCAGGCAAAGTTAATATCTGACATAGCCATCCCTAATTTAGAAGTGTAAGACCAGAGGGAAGGCAGCTAGTCATCACCACCCACTGCCAACTCTTGGGCTACTCTTTTTACCAACGAATAGTGGGATTGGCCATAACATCATAATGACCCCACGACTGAAAGAGCAAGAATATTTGGTGTGACAGGCATTCGAACCCTTGGATTACAGTTGTGTGCCTTAACCACCTGGCCATGCTGGGCCCTCTTAATGTTTTCCATACAGAAATTTATAGGGAAATGAACAATAAACGGAATTTCTAAGTTTGTAGAGGATATTAACAAAACGTTTGAAAAAATAATCTTTTAACTTTATGAAGGAAATTTATAAAAAAATTGAATTTCCAAGTATATGTTGTTACTCACACTTCTACGAATCTCTTCTCACAGCCAGATCAGCTAAGCTGACTATTTATTATAAAAATAAAACCTTTTGATAACTCAGGAGTTAGTCACATAAATTAGTTTAAGTTGACATTGCAAATATAAACATGCGAGATGTTTGATTTGTTTTTATTTTCACACTTTAACAAAACCATTTTAAGTAAGTTAGACTTAGTCGCTAAAAACAGTTTACTTTTATTATTACAGTCAAGAGTGTTTGGTTTGGAGTCACCAGGAAGTGATGACAATAAGAAGGAAACATATTCCAAAGAAAACTTGAGAAATGACCAAGAAATAACAAACAACAATTCTGTTTATCAAGTCAAAAATTGTGAAAAGTCAAACTTCAATAAAAAAGAACGCATGTGTCAGGTAAAAAGTCTTGGAAAATAATGCACATTTTAGAAACTTGGAAATATGTTGATTTATTCTTAACAAAAATAATAATAAGTTTTCACACTGAGTGGGCATGGCTTGGCTTGGTGGTTAAGGCAGTCCACTTTTTGTTGTTGAAACAGTAGTGTAAGAGTTGGTGGTGTTAATTAATAGTGTAATTAACCTTTGAGTATTTTTGTACACAATTTGACAAATGAACATCGGTACCTTGTGTGGGGTTAGCAAGAATCTATTTATTTATGAATAGGTAAACATTTCTCTGTCATATGACTTTTTTAAATTTGAGAAACAAATTGCACAACATTAAAAAAACAGTCCAGTAAAGACGTTATTGATAGATTTTTATAATTAACATTTTATTTCTCTGTATTTGAATAATTTTGAGTCTTAAATTGCTTACTTTTGATTTAAAATTGCATCATATTCATATATAAACCAGGAACATTGATGTAAAGAAGACTAATTACACTGCATAACAATTTTGCTGATTGTGACAGGTACCTGGTGAGTATGTACAAATATAGATTTGGTTTTGCTTCGTCACGTAGGAACTCTGAGAAATAGACAGGTAACTGTTTACCGGCAATAATGTATTTAATTGTGTTTATGTTTCTAAACGCTGTTAAGTTTAACATAATTAAAAGTGTTTTGTTCCTGATTTTCGTTTGTATTCAATATCTGGTGCATCACGTTGCAGTGTCCAACAGTAGTCAGCAAGCATTGATGGATTCCAGTTGTCCTGATATCGTTTTTCCACTGTAGCAAATCCGGGATGTGATTTTCGTGATCAGCAGCCAAACATTTATAAGGAACACCCAACGGTGTTCAAAAAGCAAAAACTTTGTTGTGCAGTGTTATCTTTCTCAAAGATTGTCATTCTTGCTGAATGTTAGTATCTTAATTATTTGATAGTAATTTCTGTGATTGAAATTGAGGTTGTAGGCTGTGGAAAAGTGCTTGAAATTTTTTCACTGACATCTTGTGTGAACCCTGTTTCTTCATGTTATTTCCATAATTCATTCAGTGCCATGTTTATAGATAAACAACTTTCTTAATGTCAGTTTTATTTTTAGATATATGATTAAAAATAAACAAATGCTTTAATCGATACTTTGGGAAGTTTGAATGGGAACTCTCTTTTTTCATAATAGCACAAATCTTGAAACTCTCACATTTTACTCTAAATTGGGATGTTCACCCATGACATTGAAAAAGTTTGTTAGCTTTATGAGTTCAGATTTTGTTCCCTGGTGGCATAGTGGTAAGTTAATGAATTTGCAATGCCCAAATATGGGGTTCAATTTCCTTTAGTGGTCACAGCAGATAGTCCAGTGTGGCTTTGTTACAAGAAAAATGCACACACACACATTCAGATTTTAGTTAGCTAACAAAGTTGTATTAGAGTATTGTTTTCATCTTTTTTCAGTGAAACAACTTAAGCTGCAAAACACTGAAGTTTGATTACATTTGTTCAATGTTTGTGTGTTAGGTAATAAATCAGCTTTCTTTTTTGAAGACACCTGCATGGGGTGGCAAGGTAACTATTCTGGAAGCTCCTTCACTCAGTGAGATACAGAAAATTCAAGAGCAGAAAGAAAATGAAGAAAAAACAAAGGTAATTCTGATATTGAAATAGTATAAAAAAGTGTAAGTGTCAGTTACAGAACTGTCAAAGTTTCTTTGAGAGTATGATATATATTGGTATTTTAAAAAGTACAAATAAAGCAAATTTTCCTGTAGTCATGTTTTGAGTTTAATTATTAACCTTTGACTCTGATACCAGGGGTCAAAATGTGATTATTACTATTGCTTTCTTTGTATGTAATAATTCAGTTCGGTTGTTCCCCCACTAAATGTTACCTTGAATTGCTAGTTTTAAATACAGTACATTTTTTTATCAAACAAATTTCTGGTGTAACTCAAATTATTTTGATAAATGAAATATTTATGTAATTAAACTTCTTTGTTTGGTGAGTAGTTTCATTGTTGTTTTTGATGTGTTACAAAAGGTTTTTTGTAAACCATTGTTTCCATATATGCCTAATGGTACTGTTTAACTTACAGATTAAGAAGTTAAGACAGCAGCTTCCACAAAATCAAATGCCCTTACTTCAGAATAACAAGACTCCAACCTGGGGTCAGAGGTGAGCAGGTTGTTAGGTTTCTGTAAATAACCAGTGTATGTTGTTAACAACAAATCCATAATGTTTTAAACCATGTACAAAAGACTTCAGATTGTTAACATTACATTGTTTATTATTTCTGTACAACGATAGCACTTTTAACATAACTCCTTTTAATCTGACCTGACCTAGCCTAATTTATCCTAATCAAATGCAACATAACAAACCCCAATCTCACCTAATCCACCTCTTTCTTATCTGATCTGACCTAACCTTCCATGTTTGGTGACACATTACTGAATGTATCACATAGAACATCATTATAGTATGACACAAATCAGTGACAAAAATATTAAGTCAGAATGAAATGGTTATGTCTTGACATTACCTCCAGCTAGAAGATGGGTCTATACACCATCTTGTTGACATTCCTTATGGCTAGAGGACACGTGTCTGTGGGAACTCAACTAGAAAATCAAACATATTGCTATATTTAAATAATATAATCAGAGATGTCACTAGATGTATAAAGGATTTGGGAATTGGTTCCATGGACACAGGAATATTCAGTATGGTAGCGATTATTTCTATTTTCATTTTTCAAGACACTATCTGGAGATTTGGGGCACTGTCAAATATTACTAGCATACAGTCCCCATGTAATGCCTAGTAGTACCTCTGAATTTAATAATGTAGCAACTACATGCCAAGCACAAAGAACTACATGTGGATTAAATATTACAGTTATGTAGTCAAAATGTTTAGCGTTTTAAAACAAAAGTTAGAATCTGTTTCTTTAGACTTTTACATGAATCACAAATTTAAAAGAACCATAGTGGGAATCACACTTGGTGTATAGAATTCATGTTTTACTTAGACATTTCTCTGGTTTCAAGTAAGTGTAACCTGTTTTATAAAATGGTGCTTGCATTTCCTAATATGTGCTTTTTCAAAACAGCTTTCTCTGTGGTAGTTTATAACATTTTCAAGTTACAATAATTGTTTTATAAATATTACTCCAGCACTAATATTTGAAGATATACGTAACAAATATTTGTTACTAATAATGAAACAACACAATATATTTACTTATAAAATTATTTCTGAATGTTTGCTTTAACAACCGATTTGTGTGAATAATTGAATCCCGTTTCCTCGTCTCAGGTGTGTCCAAGGAAGTTATTAATTACAGGTTGTTTTAAACACTGAATGTCAAGTTTTGACTACATAAAGCAGAAAAAAAAAGGTTTTAGTCAGCTTCACAACGTGCAGTTTTGGACAGCGTTTTACATACAACTAATGTAATTTCTTCTTGGCAGACCCCTCACGTTCTTACTGGAGCCTGTTAAAACTTTAACAGAAATACAGAAAGAGGAGGAAGAAAAACTTGTGATGGAAAAAGAAAATTATGGACAAAAACACGTAAGCTGTGATGTTAATACTGAAACTATACTTTGTTTTGTGATACGGTTGTATTTGACCTGGCCTAACTTAATTCAATCTGATATAAACTAACTGATCCTAATGTGAATGAGTGTAAAATTACAAATATTGTTATTAATGGACATCTAAAATAAAAAGTTGTCTGAAGTAGAACGGAAATAGTATTTTTCTTTGATTGTTAAATGTTGAGATGGTGCTGAGAGCAAAAAGTAGCTTTCTGTGAATGTTCTGAAGAAGTACAAGCAGTAACTCTTGGACATGGTGACATAAAACAACCAACATATCACATCTTCAAAGAGTTGTGCCCCATTTTTGTTTTTAATCTGATTTTACATTGTATGTGAGTTTATACATACAGCCAATTGCTTTTTGTAATTGTAATGAACACTCATCCAATTTAGGTTGTTTTAAAAATATAAAATGGAAGAGAAAGAACTTTATATTTAGTCAATACTACGATAATTCGAAGCATCACAATATTTAACTATTAAGCATCTAAACTCTGTGTGTGTAACAAAGAGAGCATTGCTTTTATTAACGTCTGGCTCATTATAATTAAAGCACCTTGTTTTAAAATACAGGTAACGGTCACAGTCCATATTCCTGAATCTGACCAGGAGGATAAACAGAACATAAAGCCTTGGAATAAGATCAGAAGTTACAGTGAGAATCAGGAAAATGAAAATGCTGGTATTTCTAAAAATAACAGAAAAACAAAGAACACCCTGAAGCTTAGGTAAGTTGGTTTAAAACTATACTCTTAAAAAAAAGAAACGCAAAATTTGAGACAAATTGTTAACAAGTTTATTCCGGGTAGTTGTGTATCATATGTGTAAAACTTTGCACATTCACTGCTGAACATCCAAAGGCGAAGTCCACGCTCACTAGGTGAAGTTTAACGTCACTCAACATCAATAACTGCTTGGCATCTCCTGCCTGTGGAATGGCTGTCCACTCAGCCTGCAACGTTGCTGCAAGCTAAGGTAGAGTTTGCGGTTGATGTTGTCGCAGACGTCAGTCCAATTCGTCCCAAAGATGTTCGATGGGGTTTAAATCTGGTGATCTGGAGGGCCAGGGACGGGCGTTGTCATGTTGAAAAATGTCGTTGACGTTCATCATGATGGGTTGCACATGGGACCTAAGAATCTCGTCGACGGTTGCGTACGGTCTGATCGGAAATCCTACGCAGCCCTGGTATGGTTGAGGCAGTAGACGCCGCAGTGGTGGTCCTGTCCCGAAGGTGACGTAACCGGATGTTGCGATCTTGTGCGGGCGTGGTCATACGAGGTCTGCCAGATCGTAGACGGTCACGAGTTGATCCATGTTGTTGGTGACGATTCCATAGGCTTGTGATGGTGCTTGGGTGGACATTCACAGCTCTGGCAACATCTGATTGAGATTTGCCTGCTTCCAAGTAACCAATGGCATTGTTGCATTGTGCTTCAGTCAGTCTTGGCTTAACACTGAGCTATGGAAACCGAGAACCTGCCATTTTTATAGGGATTTTGCACATGTTGCATTTGCAGAACATGCAGATCTCTCAAAAAAATTTATTGGACACGAATGCGTTTTGGCGAAAAATCCGATGTTTTCCTCCGTTTTCAAAGTGTACAACTTTTATTGTCATTATGGTCTGACAATCAGTGCCTTAACATGTGTAACATCACATACTCTGAGCTTGTAACGTTATTACATATATTTCTCTTTAAAATAACAAAAATATCCCTTTTGCGGTTCTTTTTTCATAGAACTCGTTCTTGTTGGATAAAAAATTTAGGGAAAATAGCTGGTGCTGATGAGCCAGGCAAAACATTCTCTCTACGTTTAAGAGACTAACTGACTCATGGCAATTGTCTTACCAAAAAACTGAAACTCTCTGAATGTCTTGTCCAAGTTCAAAGCTCTCACTGAAGTTTGTTGAATATTCTAGAGAAATGCAAGACCCATAAGGTCTTTCTGAATAACTTTCCCTTACTCAAGTGTCTTATTGAGATATGAATGTCCTCGCTGATTTCAAGAAACAGAGTGAGTGAAATGAAGGGTTTATTTTTCACTTGTATTAAAAGGTATAAAATCTGTAGTATCTAATAGATGTTTATGATAGTTCAAAATTAAACCTAACACAGAATTACCTAATCTTCATAAGAACCAGAGATTCAAGGACGTAGTGTGCAGAGGGACAGGCATGGTGACTTGGCAGAAAGTTGAAGTAGAATTAAACATTGTATTTGTTTAAGAAACCAGACAAATAGCAAAACAATACAGAGGGCAACCATGCAGTATTTCATCATGACATGTAATAATGAAATAAAAATGATTCATGTGACCAGTGAATGGATCAAACAAAAGATTTCACATAGGCAAAAGTTCAACAGCAGTTCTTGAGTCATTCAGGACGGAAACAAAAAGTAATCTTCCCTGAAACTGACCAATCAGAAATACAATTTACAAGAATCCAGAAACATCTCTTCTACCTGTGACTGTCATACAGCTATCTAAAGTAGAATACAAGACAGTTACCTCATGAAATAGTAAATAGTTGCTGCATGCAACTTCACCCAGATATAACATATTCTAAGTTGGAACAACATGCGTCATAAGATAATAACACATATCGATTGTTCCTAAAAATGTGAATATTACTTGATATCAGGTTTTATGCAGACCAGTTTATTATGGTTCTACTGAAATCTTTCAAGTAAATTGTAGTTGTTGAACATTCCAAAAAAGAACTTGATTAATCATAAAAGATGCTATTGCTAAAGTTAGTTTATAATTTGAGCTTATTGAAATAAAACAACTGGTTGTGTGTATATTGTTTACTGTCTTGTGGTATTCTTTAGAATCTAGTGTTAATATGACATTGCTGTCAAATGTGTCACTTAAATATTTTTCACAGCTGTAGTGCTTTTCCTCCTCTGGAGAAGTCTAATGTAACATCACAGAACAAGAGTGGAGAAGAAATACTGGAAAAGGTACATCAATTCTTCTGTAATCGTTTTACTGTTAAATCTGATTGTTACTGTATTTTGGTAAATAAACTAATTAGAATGAGTGTTTTTATAAATTATTACCTACTGGTATAGCTTAAGCTAAATAACCTTAGAATTCTGCAGGTAACATGGATTTGTCTAACATTGTGAAAACCATTTGTACGTTATTAATGACCAAGTAAAGAACAAACATAAATACGTTTTATAGGAGACGAGAGGTGGGAATCAGACAACACAAATTGCAGATGGAACTGGTGGAATAACCTATAATATTTCAGGTTTGTAGACAAAGTAGATAAAACTTGAATTAAGGTCAGCAAGTTACATAAAAAGAATTCTTTCCACATATAAATTAGTATTGTAATACAGGAACAACGGCTGAATGTGGCTTAGTGGTTAGCATGCATAAACCTGAAGCTCCATGGTTAGTGTTCAGTTACTGCGAAATCTCACTTAGAACTTTAGGGACAGGGGTGCATCAAAAGAGTGACAGTCAACTTCCACTAAGTGATCAGAGAAGTGCTCTTCCTCTAATTTGTCAGTTTCAAAATTATATATAGTTCACACACACAGCCATTGTGTAGCTTGGCTTGAATATCTGAAATAAACGATGAATTTAGACCAAACATTTGCGATAAAAATAATGCTTAGCTGCACAGAATTAGAAGTATGCCAAGTAAAAGGGCTGTGGGTAAAAAGGGCTGTGGGTAAAAACCATCTGTATAATTCAATCATGAATATTAAAGAATGTAGGTTGTGTTGTAAAGCTAGATAGTTCTGAGCCATGAAAGTAAGGTTTATTGATAAAATAAGAAGTGATTTTGTATTCTTCTTATATGTAGTTGCTAGTTACAGTAATAAAATCTTATAAATTACTGGGTGAAATAAAACTCAAGCTATTAAATATGAGACACACTGGTGAAGGCTCAGTATAAATAATCTTTGAACCACACGTGATACCACTCCAACAACCTTATGAGCATTTCACTTTTTAAACATATGAAATGATTATAGAACCCAAAAGAACAGAAGAGATCAACAGGAAACACTTCTATAATGCCTCATTTTTGTAGTTTTTCCTTTAAGACACTGTAAGAAAAAGCTAGTGTTAATAAGATCGGTAAAGCTAGTATTAGGTAGTTTACAATACGAGTGCGTGTTTTTCTCATTTTATCCCTTTCTATTTTTTCAGCCCATGAAAAGTGTAGGAAAGAGGTAAATGTTTTCTACTATTATTTACAAATAGCCATGATTTTAAAATAGTTGGTGATCTGTTGTATTGAGTAGTTACTGCAAAATGTAAGTTTTAATATATAAGGTTTTTTGAGTATGTTACAAAAGCTGCCAAATTGTAATTATTTTTGTGTAGTAAAAGTGATCTGATTTCTTGTCACTGGTGTTAATCAATCCAAGTTATGAACAACTAGCTTTTACTTACCAATATCCTGCACAATCATGAGTGCAATATGTGTGAAAATATTTTGTGTCAACTGTTACAACTGAAAGTTCCTATGTAAACATTTTTCACGTTTTTTTAGCTGTTTAATTAACAGATACCTAGAACTAGGTTCCTTACTATTGTTTAGTGAAACAACCTTTACTGACCAACAGGAACCAGTGGAACATGACAGTTTTACTAGCCAGTGTAAGCTGGGAAGAAATAGCATGCCTAAGAGAAAAAAGAAAGCACTGAAGAAACTCGACAATTCCGTACTTGGATTTAGCTTTAAGCTGGATTCGGATCGGGTCTGTGTTGGAAAGGGTGACGAATATGAGGAGGAACAAAAAACAACTGTTTCCTTCAAATAAATGTAGTGTGGACTGATACTGTAACAACAATTAGAAATATGAAACTTTATGTTGCCCAATAAATTCATAAACTGTAGCATACTTAAGTCACTTTGTACCTGTTGATGTTAGAAATGGTTCAGACCACTATAATATCAATTTATTTTACAACTCTCAGGTTCCATAATTTGATGGAGGGATATGTTGTTTAAATCTATAATGGACCACGGTGACAAATTTGGAATTACTTTTATTTAATGTAGTGAATACTGGTATTTTATCATAAGGTATTGTTCAGAACTTTGCAAATGTAGCACACCTCCAGAGTAAAATTGCTTTGTTTTCTTTTATTTGTTGTTTGAAAGTAGTTATTGGATATATTATATAAACTTAAAAGATGCCCAGTGTCTGTAATAAAATGCTGGTAAGTTTTAAGATAAAGTTAACAACTAAGTGAGGTTTGTTTGTAAAGCAGTAGGCTGTTGTAACATGGCCTGGTAATAAAATTACCTTATCAAAGCCTTCTTCGTATATTGTCAGTTTTGTTAATGTAGAAACACGTAAGAAAATCGTGAAAACTTGAGATGTTTGAATTGAGTGCACAGCTATGTGAGGACTATCTACATGAGCCCTTTAACCGTGAAGGCAACTGGTCTGCACCACCCATACCAACTCTTGGGTTACTCTTTTACTAACAAGTGGGATTGACCATACTGTTATAATACCCCCACACCTGAAAGGAGCAGGAATAATGGGAATTTGAACCTAGGATCAAAGTTTATAATATGAAGTCCACAAACATTTCCAGAATTATTTACATTAAGTGAAAAGTAAAGTAATTTTCCTTTAGAGTAGAAAACCAATAAATTATTGGAAATCTTACCAACCATCTTCATTATTTAATTTCTTATTAAAAAATTCTTGTTTTTGTTGGGAGGGACATTGGAAGTAATAGTTTCTAAAGATTTGTCAGAATATTTTAAGCTTTAGGTAATGCATCAATTAGCTTAAATAACAGATAGAATGTTCAGGAAGAGAAACTGGCAAACTTAGGGGGTAAAGATCACAAGCCAAACTCGTAGCTATGGATTTGGTATTGTGATAAAAGGGGGGTTGAGCATAACCAGAGTTTTCTCACAATAATAATTGTTGAAATAATAGAAATCTTATACTCAATCTTTCTCAACATATTTAATAATAGTAATTAAAAACAATTACGTTCACAATCCTTTGTTATTGAAAAAAGGATAGTGGACAAGCAGACTGTATCGAGTTGCACAGACCATGTTCATTTGTTTATTTACCCCTTTACTTACAAACCACAAAACATGGATTAATGACAGACTTAAAACAACTCCTAGACCAGTTTATATATAGAACAATGTAAAAATTCAATCTCCTGCTTTATACATGTAGCTTTGTTTATAGTGTACATTTCCAAACGTAATAGTAGAACCCATTGTACAAAAGGCTATTCTTGATTACACTGCCATCTACCGTGATGAAACTACATAAAACAAAATATGCAAATAGCTTCCCAAAATTATACAACCAAACAATTACTTTATATCACACACTTTCAAATATAGTTTGTTAAGTGTAGCCATCTTAGGTACCACTGATGAAAGAACCAAAATCCTATATTTTCTTTGATGTATAACGGGCAATTCAGTAGTCACTTTTACTGGTCTGTAAACATATGGAGTTATTCCATGCTACCAAACTGTTTGTAAACAAAGCTTACAACTGAAATGTCAGTAATTTCTGTTATTTTTGTTAAATATTACACTTGTAGGAAATCCCCCATGGCATAGTTACTATAATTATTTACGAAACTCTACCGTTTTGCAAAGACATCTAAACATATACGACCTCCCCCAATTTGAATTTATCATTTCTTGTCACAAATACTCTTAATTTATTTTTGTATAAGTAATATAATTATATTATTTCTAGAGATTTTTAATAACTTTCATTCTTACTTGTAGTATCGAATTTTGCAAAACTAAGTGGCCCCATCAAATTCCACATGATCTTAATTTACAAAGATATACAGACAGCTGAAAATGTTTATCTTTTATTTACTGTTTCTTCTTCTTAAATAAACAATAACTAATAGTTTTAAAAACCACACCACAAATTTAAGAAATGAGTTTGTTCATTTTTAAAGCCTCTTCTGAAACACTAAATACAACCCCTGGATAGACTATAAACATATGTTTATAAATACATTACTATCAGGAGAAAAACCTTTAAAAGCTGGAATTCATTTATAAGCCATATAAACGTTTAGCAAACTTAAAATTAATATAATGGGCTTGAATTATGTAAAGCCTTTTAAAGTTTATGTGTGGATTAGTTCATGCAGAGGGTGAGGGGTGTTGAAGTTGAGTAATATTGGTGATTATAACTGCAAAATAAATCTAATGAAATCTACTGGAATATTGTGAGCACATTGTTTTGAATAAAAATATACATATTTACGAATTTAAGAAAAACAAAAGAACGTAGGTGTGTCAGTTCTATTTCCATTAAATGTTTAAGATATCACATTATTTAAGTCTATGAATCACAGGGGGGCATCTCTGTAATGTCTGGTTAACAAAACACTAATAATGACCATCCTTTCATAGACGTACTAGATACCAAACAAACTAAACACTTAAACAAAGGTTTACAAATTCCACACAAACGTTTAAAGAGTTTTACAAAATATATGACATAAGTACCAGAGTCTGGAGATTCCGGTTTTAATTGATCACAAAATTCAACATAACTGTTACTTTGAGGATATATGAAGTAACTCAGCAGATGGCTGTACCCTCTTGCAGAAGGAAGCTTGTGCCTAAGAGATGCAATGTTCCCATAACTATCCCCCATGGGCTTCCTGTTTTATCAAAGCTGGTTTCCTCGAATGTTACAAATCATATTAACATGGTCCCAAAGGAGATGTGGTGACAAATTCTATTTGTTCCCCCAGACATTTAGACCTGTACAAAGAGATATATGTTCAGTATCAGATATAACTTTCTGATGACATAAAGGATAAGATAAAGCACACACTGTAGAATTCCTAAAGACTGTCACACTCACAGTGAGCTCCTGCTAAGCCTAATATAAATGTTTCTAATACAGGTTGATCAAATGTTTCTAGTTGACATAAATTTTAACACCCATTGTTACCTACCTCACTGTCTATTTGATCTGATCTGTCCAAGGAATCTATCGTATCATTACTGGAGCTGTGTATAAGGTCAGAGTACTCATCAAACTGGCGTTGTTTTTTACGCACGTTCCAGTGAAGACACTCGGCTAAGCTGTCAAACCAATCGGTTATTTGGTCATGGGCACAGATGGATGGTAGTGGATAAATAGACATGGTCACTCGCAGGCTAGAGAAGAGAACATTCTCATTTGTAAAGTGATAATGACAAGTAGTTTGGTAAATGTCTAGCAAATTCTGTTTTTAGGAAAAATTTCAAATTGAAACAACACCTGCTGTTCCAACAGTTTAAAATCCGAAATGAAACAAGTGCTAGCTCCCCTTTTATTTTCTGTTTACAAATCTATTATAACTACAACAGTTAATTTTTTCTTTGTATAATAAGCTCAACATTAGCATTTCTTCATTAAAAGTTTTGAATTGAAAAACCAACAAGTAGAAATTCTTCTAGAATCTTCTTTAATTTTCCATTGTTCTGAGGTTTTGTTTTTTTATTTAAAAAGAAAAGCTAGTTTTACCAGCCAATGATATGAAATAAAACTACAATTTAGATAGGTAATTTATTTAAACCTTTTTGTTCCTTGCAATTACAAAGATTAGGAAATTAATGTGAAAGATTATAAAAACATCCTTTAAAAAATTAATGAAAGAATAGTGAAGACAAAAATACAAAGTGAACCACATTCAGGATCCTGACAAACTTAATATTTCTTATATATTTGAGGTAGAAAGAACAGTTGATACAGAAATATACACAAGTATTCGAACTTAAAATGGTGAAATGAAAACATTTTTTTTACTAATATCATTTAATAAAAAATATTTAAAACATTTTTAAAAAATGGTGAACAATTTTATTCAATAACATTTGTCTAAAAGTTAATACATGATTGAAGTCTTGGAGGTGGCTTCATCATTCAATGTCAACATTTTGGTTATAAGAACTTTTTTTTCTGGAAAACATGATTTATTGTAAAATAACCTTGTTTTTTAACTGTAAAGATGACGTTAATTTAATCACCTGCTCCAAATTTGTAATATCAAGACATCTGGTTCATATGTTAATATTATTGCAAGTAAAGATCATATGGTTGAATCTATGGTATTCAAAAACACTGTTGATTTACTTGAACCAGCACTACCAACCAAAAGTAGCACATACTGTATGTTCAGAAAGTTTCACATGAAAAACATAAAGTTAATATTTGAAGCATTCATCCATTTTTCATGAACAAAAACAGTTACATTGGTTGGAACGTTAAGAACCTTCTAGAGGAACTGTGCCGGTTGGAACGTTAAGAACCTTATAGAGGAACTGTGCCGGTTGGAACGTTAAAAACCTTATAGAGGAACTGTGCCGGTTGGAACGTTAAGAACCTCATAGAGGAACTGTACCGGTTGGAACGTTAAAACCCTTATAGAGGAACTGTGCCGGTTGGAACGTTAAAAACCTCATAGAGGAACTGTGCCGGTTGGAATGTTAAGAACCTCATAGAGGAACTGTGCCGGTTGGAACGTTAAAACCCTTATAGAGGAACTGTGCCGGTTGGAACGTTAAAACCCTTATAGAGGAACTGTGCCGGTTGGAACGTTAAAACCCTTATAGAGGAACTGTGTCGGTTGGAACGCCTCATAGAGGAACTGTGTCGGTTGGATAGAACCTCATAGGGAACTGTGCCGGTTGGAACGTTAAAACCTCATAGAGGAACTGTGCCGGTTGGAACGTTAAAACCTCAGAGGAACCTTGGAACGTTAAAACCTCAGAGGAACTGTGTCGGTTGGAACGTTAAAAACCTCAGAGGAACTGTGCCGGTTGGAACGTTAAAAACCTTCTAGAGGAACTATGTCAGTTGGAACATTAAGAACCTTCTAAAGGAATGTCAGTTGGAACATTAAGATTCAACTTTTGTAATCAATAATAATCTACAACAAATGAGTTAATTGTATTTGATAAATGCAACTTTCAATTTCTTTCACAATATTTAGCATGAAAAAAAAAACTTTACAACATAAAATCAAATTATTACATCTTTGTAAGAACAAACTTAAAACAAACATACAAGTTCTACAATGTGTTTGAAACATTCAAGGTGAAGAAAAGTGTTGGACAACAAGTGCACATTTAGACTTGTATGTTAATCACACTAAAGAAAAAAAAACAACATACAAAACACAAAAGTAACAATTGAAACAAAACAACACACACCTATCGCCTATTTTCAACTGTTGCTGATGTCGGCCATCAAATGACACCCATGCCGTGTTCCTAGCATCTGGTGACACCATAATCTTAAAAATTAAGGGAGAGAGAACAGGTTTTTAATACACATGCTGCATGCAAAAACAAACACGTTTCACTTCATTCATCCCTACCTATCCCCATGCTCTAAAGGTTGCCTGTTGCGACCATCAAAAGATATCCACGCTGAACTTCTTGCTTCAGGGGAGACCATAATCTGCAGTGGTGTTGCAAGGAGTCACGTATGATGTTCAAGAAACTACATTACTGTCTACTGTTATAAACTATTATACGTTTTAAACACTAAACCAATAATGTTTTATTGTAGTTGTATTATGTACAATTGAATATAATCTATATAACAGCCCTGAGTAATCTACATTAAATATCAGAATAGTGTTTTAACATTTTAAACACACGATCTTAAGTTTGTAACAAACTCATACATTCATCAATTCCTGATATAACTAAAAAAATGTATTGGTTATAATGTATTTAAACCAAAAACATAACAATTTTTGATTGATGGCAAAATTCACATATTAAGAAAATACAAGATAAAACATGATACCAAGTTTATCTGTGTAATGTAACAAGAACAGTATAATAATTGAAGGGTGAAAGTAAAGAAAAGTATCAGACTGAAAACAAGAAAGATGATAAAAGTTAAAAAGATACAACTTTAAGATTGTTAAAAGTTCCTCTACTTCACAGAATAACAACAAATATTTCTTTACATGATACATTAAAAATTATGTTCCCATTCAACTTTAGAAGCAATTTATGTTTAGGTTGAATAAGACATACTGTTACAATCATACCTTTAATTCAACTCCAGCAGGTACAACAATAGGCCTGAATGAAAGGGAATGTGGACATATTGGAGTAACCATGATGGCTGGTACACTAGGGTGAATCATGGATGCACCAGCAGCCACGGCATAGGCTGTACTGCCAGTAGGTGTGGAAACTATTAATCCTGAATAGGAAGAAACCAAGAGGAAAAAAAATGAAGAAATATATCTTCTTACTTAGATAATTATTATTATTACTGCAATGCAGTCTAGTGACAGTTTAATAAAAACATAATAAATACAACTAAAAACTAATTTTATTTATAGAATTATTTTTATGTACCAAAGACTCTCTGATGCACAACAAAATAGTCAATGATAAAAATCATACTGAATTATTCAATTGTGAAATGAGGGCCATCACGTAACCTTCAAAACATATCACCATTCACGTTTTTAGACTGTAGCTCCACAATAAAAACATTATGTCACTAAAGGATCTTGGAAATACATCATCTAACTGCTGGATTTGATTGTGTTAACCATTTTAAATACTGGTTTATTGTATGCTGTCTCCTCAATGACAAAAGAAGACTGTGCACAATGTTTAATTATTAACAGTTTTATCTGCCAATTTCAAAATCTGAAACAATAGGAAACATACGATTTATAGATTAAATTATACTCTAACGTTTACTACCTACATGTAATAATATGTCACATTGAATATTTTCAAAATTCTTGCATTTGGGGACCACAATCTTTATGAAATGTGACACCTAAATTTTATGGGATACTCAAAGAAAACGTAGAAAATTTTGTTTCACATCGAATCGTACTTTTCAGTAACTGTTTTACCTCTTGCTTAATGAGTTGAAGTACATTAAAATAAGTATTAGATAAACTAAGCAAAAAGAAAACACATCTTACCATCACCCTGAACTGTGGTAATATGTTTTCCATCCAGAAACAAGTCAATATTTGACAGATAAGGAGATGGCCCTCTGTCAACTACTACCTCATTCAGTACCTAAGATAATTTAAAAATTTTTTTATTGTTAAAACATCTATAAAAACTGTCAATAATTACTCTGTTCAATAGGTAAGAATTTTCAGTTAACTTGACTCCAAAATGAATAAATATTCATGGAATATTTTTCAACAATAAATTTATAAAACAAAATCACCAACTTGAAGATGGTTTAAACAATACTATATTGTTGTAGACAATGTTCTGGTTTTAGACAACCAACGAAATCTTACATTCTTTCAGGTTGACAAGAAACTAGAACAAATATCAGAAATCACTTTCATCTGTAAAATTACATACTAGTATTTCTTCATACATAAAACAACGTGTTTTTCATTTCTCTGTGAACACTGACCATGGCATAACTAAAAACCAATAGAACAATCTGAAATATTCAGTGTTTATAGATTGTTAATAACAATTAAAACTAAATGGTTTACATATTAAAATTCCTTTTAGTTTATTTTCCTAGAAACAACATTCTTACCAAAAAACTGGAATGCAGTTTTTTGTCCAATGGTTCACTGTTCTTCCTCACTATGATACATCAAGTCTGCTACTGTGGGGTTAGGGCTGCGTGTCCTTCGAAGCAAAAATTATAGAATTAGTCTGGTCTTGTACAAACAATGACTCAGTTTAGATTGATGCAACAAATTATTTGAAATTACGATAGTGATAACAGCAAAAAAACACACAAAGCTCTACATAAACCAACCTGCTAATAAACACTCAATTCTAGTATCAAATTGAAATACAAGTGAGAAGATTTCCTGATTATAGCAAGGCAGAATTTAATGAAGTAAAAGTTTCTTGAATCGACTCATATAATAATCTGTTTTTATTCTTTCTAGAGTTATAATTATATATATTGTAGAAATGCTCTTGTTCATACATCAAAATGTAAAAATAATGAGATGCTTCCTCATAGACTTCTATCTACACATTCATACTATTTCTTTCACTATGTGAGTTTAAATATCCACATGAAAATGAATGAACAGGTGATATAACTTCATAATAACGTATCTCACCTTCTAAAACATTACTAACTTGTTCCTGAAAGTCGGAAAACTCAAACGGTGCAAGGAAACCTAGAGAACCCATATGAAAAGCCATAACTGGAGGGACACTTTGCTAGAGTCAACAAAAACAGAAGTAAGATGAAACACTCACTGGTAAAGAATGCTATACATTCATATTAAAACTTGAAATAGTTTCATAAAGTAATCTGTACACACTGAATGATTAACTGATGTAATGCTACTTTATATTCTTTAGTGTGACAGTTTGTTTAACAAGTTTTTGTTAATGTTTAATCAAAAGAGAAAATGTACATTTCACATACAGGACACTTTTTACACATGATAATAAAGATTAACATCAGTTAGTCATGAATCAGAAATGAAAACTTAAAATTTCTGACACAGATTTGTTTGATGGGTAAATATTCCAAGTCTAATAACAACAAATATCACCTCAATTTTATTTGCACAGTTAGGATTTTTTTTATTTATTTGAGTATAAAAATATATGGTGCAGTTGCACTTGTTCCGAAACCCACCTGGAACAGTGAAGAGGCATAGAGAAGAGTTCCATCTCCTCCAAGACAAATTATAAAGTCTATTTTATCTGTGAGGTCTTCTTGACCTATGAAAGTTAAAAAACAACACACACACACAAACAAGATTAAAATAAATGGAAACGAATAAATTTTGTGGAATTAAAAAAAATTACAATTTAAAAACCACAGATGGTGTTATCATACTTTTAAAGAAGTTGACTGTTAGTGTGGAATTAATCCAAAGAGTCCTAATAGATGTAAGTTATTCATATTAAAAAGTAAAATTAATAAAAAATAAAATCTAAACAACAGCACAAACCAGTGGTAAAGAACCAAAGTGAGGAAATGAGATGATAAAAATAACTAAAGTTTTAATCTAATTTTCTTCCTAGCAACCACATATTTATAAAGATATCAAAAGTGGAAATAATCAGAATTTAAAAAATAAAATACATTGTATTTTACACGTAATAATGTTTTAAGTAATCTTTTATGTGCAATAATGTTTTAACTAAAAAAGAAAACAAATGATAAGTTAGTTTAAAATTATAAACAAGTTAAAATTGTTAACATCAGTTCTAAAGAAACACGTAAAGCATGCCCTTTACCTTCTCTGAAGGTGCAAAGTTTATCTCTGACAGGACTAAAGTAAGTGTTATTTCTTAGTTGCACATCTTCAAGTACTGATGCTTCCACAGATACAACCATCTGCTTATCCTACGAGAACATAAAATATGAATGTCGTGGATCCAAGTTTCTCACCACGACCACCAACATCAAATGAACATTCAGAAATTAAACTATAAAAACAGAGGTAACACTTTTGTGCTGTGAAAACAGTTTTTAATGTATAATTTACATATTTTGTTTTGTATAGGTGTGAAATGAAGAGGTGGGGTTGATACTGAAGTTAATGAAAACAACAACATTCAACAATGAACAGTTAATGTACTATGTGGACCCCAAAATTAAGTCGAGTTATATATTGCATAATTTAATACACATGTCATCACACTGATATTGCAAGTTTAATTTTTACTTGCTAAAAGGTAGTAAATAAGAAAAATAGATGACATGAAAGTTACCAGATACGTATGGTACCACTGGGCTCTTTTACAAAACACATGTTCATTGAGCATAGTTAATACATGAACTAAAATAATACTTGTTTTAATTTTATAGGAAATTAATATCACAGGATATAATCTATTAAGTAATAATATTCTTGTAATTTAACCAAATGCACGTGCATTCTTATACCTACATAACAGTTAAACAATGACGTACTGTAAAAACTGCACATAAATCTATGCTTGTAACCAGCTTAACAGTATGTATATGTCAATCATCATGCTTAGATTCCAGTTTTTATAATATATAGGGTCTCAACTTACATAGATCAGCCAGCTGACCAAATCTATAAAAGGTTGAATGACTGAGGTGTCCTGCACTTTCTTGATGACCAACACACTGAGGGGTGGTTTATTCCAAGTTAACCTTTGGCTAGCAGGATCTTGAATAGTCCTAAATCAAGAAGTAATAATATTAATAAGTATGCAGGAATTTGTGGGCAGCACAACAAACTAAAAACCTAACTCCTCTGATTGACTGCAGTCTACACGTCTGCAATGAAATGTAACTTTTAACTGGAACTTTGTGATTTGAATGTTATTTGTATAATGCTTCTGTAGTTCGAAAGTGAAAATGAGATTTGAGGAAGGGTGGTAACTAGACGTAAACACCCGTCGTCTTTTCCACAATTCAGTAAGCTAAGCACTCGGCTACATAAACTATTTGTTATGAAGCCGATTTCTCCTTGTCAATGCTAAATGCTAAAAGTAACTGTTTCCTAATTACATTAAAATCTTGAATAAACCTAATATCATTCATAATCTTACCTTATTCTAAGACAGATGGAGCCACACTCAATACAAATAAGTTCATCTTGGTAATAATTGCTATTTTAGAAATCAGATCTGATACACCTCGACTTAAATAGAGTTGACATTTCTTCTACAATTAACAACAATAATTCCAAAAATTAACATACCAGAACCTTAAAATATCGTGATAACGAAAACGTTATTATTATAAACAAATCGTAACAATGAAGACTATTATTATTATAAAAGAATCGTAACAATGAAGACATTATTATTATTATAAACAAATCGTAACAATGAAAACATTATTATCAAAATCATGATAACGAAGACGATATTAAAAACTAAGGTAAAATGTTACTAGATCCGAGTTTTATCACAAATACCATTAATCGAAGACACTGAACTATAAAGTTAATTATTTGAACACAACATTCAATACGTACATGTAAGTAGCAAGTTGATGGCAACCTTTCATGTCCTTCATACCTGAGATCCCAATCTGACTGGAACAAGGACTAGAAATATTTCAACGGTGGGACTACTTAAATCTCACTGACGGTTTTCCTGTTCACCAGGTTTTATAACCCTTTCCCATCGTCTTTCATCATACGTCATAGAGATATATGTTTCAACCACCACTGGCTCCACGTTTTGGGAAAAGCCTTGATAGGGTAAGCCTTACGGTTAAAGCTCTTGCCACGGTATTTACGCAAAACATATGACGTATAACTAACGTCCACTTTCACCTTCGGACAAAATGATAGTGAGCTAATCGATACTCGACACTTGAACGGCAAATATGCGCAGAAAATATCATAGGTAACTGGTGTAACTAAAATGACCAGGTCAAGAAGGAAGTCGCATCCAAAACGTATAAAATAAACAAACGAGCTACTTATGTATTTCTTATATTTTCATATGTACTTGTTAGGAAGGGGTTTGCGATTTTAAAACAGTTATTTAATTTTAATAAAAACCTGCATATAATAAGACCATTCGTGTTGTGATTTTACTACGTGGGAAAAAGGCAAGGGGGCAGCACCAGTCTGAACTGATACAACAACCGTCCTCTTCACCGATACAACAACGTTTAACACCAGTCTAAACCGATACAACAACCGTCTTCTACAGGTTTAACACCAGTCTAAACCGATACAACAACCGTCTTCTACAGGTTTAACACCAGTCTAAACCGATACAACAACCGTCTTCTACAGGTTTAACACCAGTCTAAACCGATACAACAACCGTCTTCTACAGGTTTAACACCAGTCTAAACCGATACAACAACCGTCTTCTACAGGTTTAACACCAGTCTAAACCGATACAACAACCGTCTTCTACAGGTTTAACACCAGTCTAAACCGATACAACAACCGTCTTCTACAGGTTTAACACCAGTCTAAACCGATACAACAACCGTACTCTACAGGTTTAACAGTCTAAACCGATACAATAATTGTACTCTACAAGTATAATTATTCCTTTTTTTATTGAATATACCCAGGAATATCTACGCTAGCCATCCCTGATTTGGAAGTGATGGACTACAGAGAAGGTAGCTGATTAACTCCACCACCGCCAATTCTTTGGCTACTGTTTTAATGATGAAAAATCTGATTGACCATCACATTATGACGTATCCAAAGCTAGTAATGTGTGGGAATTCGAACTCGCAATCCGCAGACCCTACCATCAGACCATTTAAGTTCAGATATTATGGGGGGGAGGTCAAATAAAGCTTGGGTTCAACAGCGTTCAAAACTGAAGATAAGATTGCCAGATTACAAAATTAACGCCTACATTTTGGTGTCCCTGTTAAGGGGTTATAACAATAAAATTCGGGGTTTGATTCCTCAGATAGCTTTACGCTAAAACAAACAGTATACTTTGGTTGTCTGTACAACGTTTTTACAAAATGTTATTACATTTTAAAGTGAAGACACGTGTAAAGGTTCAAGTCTATTTCCTTTTTCAAATGTAATTTTTCCGAGAAAAAACATTGTCCAGATATACCATCACAATACATTAAGCTAAGCTTAAACGAAAGTCGTGGATTAGTCTAAATATGTGATGATTCATTTCCGGGTAAATCCCTGATACACTGATGTTCCCCTGTTTTATTCCCCAGTAAACTGTAGGGAATCAGATGGAGGGCGCAATTCAAAAACTAGGAGTTCGAATAGGGCGTTACTGGCTTAAAGTCACAAATGTTTTTTGTTTTGCCAGTTTCAATTGAGAAAAGGACTAAAAACAGTGAAACAACTGCATATAAAAAAGCTAATGTTTAAAAAATAAAAAATATTGGAAGGAAAAACTAACATATTCAGAGATCCAAGTCACACATCACTATATCACTGATAGAGTGAATACTTGATCCAAGCCACACATCACTATATCACTGATAGAGTGAATACTTGATCCAAGTCACATCACTATATCACTGATAGAATGAATACTTGATCCAAGTCACACATCACTATATCACTGATAGAGTGAATACTTGATCCCAGTCACACATCACTATATCACTGATAGAGTGAATACTTGATCCCAGTCACACATCACTATATCACTGATAGAGTGAATACTTGATCCCAGTCACACATCACTATATCACTGATAGAGTGAATACTTGATCCAAGTCACACATCACTATATCACTGATAGAGTGAATACTTGATCCCAGTCACACATCACTATATCACTGATAGAGTGAATACTTGATCCCAGTCACACATCACTATATCACTGATAGAGTGAATACTTGATCCCAGTCACACATCACTATATCACTGATAGAGTGAATACTTGATCCAAGTCACACATCACTATATCACTGATAGAGTGAATACTTGATCCAAGTCACACATCACTATATCACTGATAGAGTGAATACCTGATCCAAGTCACACATCACTATATCACTGATAGAGTGAATACTTGAAAGCATTTTTCTTTGTCCATTTTAATTCTATAATGACAACAGCGATAACAAAAAAGAAAACATAGCATACAACCAAACACCCTCCCTTAGACTTCCAAAGAATGATACTTTCCGTGTTTCTTGTATCTGCATAACGTTTTTGTGCATTTTCAAACCCGGTAGCTGAAGTATAATAGGTTGCTTGTTATTAAGCACAAAGCTACACAAAGGGCAACTTGTACTGTGCCCATCTCGGGTATCAAAACTTGATTTGTAGTTTCATAAGCTCAGACACTTACCGTTGAGCCAGTGGGAGAATTTTATGAGAAAATATTTACTTAAGTTATTGTAAGACAAAAGGAAAACAGGTCTAAACTAGATGTACTTTTATAAGGGTTTTGTTTGTGATGTCAATAGGGGTATCAGTGATCTACCCACACCACGAGTACCGAAAACCAACTATTAGCAGTTTAAATCCGCAAACAATGCTATACTATTGGGAAGTGGGATTAACAGTAGAAGTTCATGACAAGACATTTCAGTAACAGCTGACATTCTCCAATAATGAACATTTGGAAGAAATGTTATTTCACTGGACACGAAAGCTTCTAAAGTAACACATAATAAAACAAAAATAACAGTGTATTCTCAAGACGGCTGGTTTGGGTATTCACTCTTTGTTAACCTGAAGATGACCTAGAAGGTCGAAACGTTGTTCTGTACTTTATTTTAATTAAAAGTTTTATTACCCATACCAACCGTCTTGAGAAGACAGTTTTGCTTGGAGTGGGTTCCTCGTCATCACAAAAAAGAACAGTGACCTCACAATTCCTGAAAGTTACAATCAACCCTCTCTTAGTGTTATCAACACAAATCCTTTCAACCCACATCTCCTCGTGGAGGAAGGACTTTTCTTCGACGTATCAAGTTCTACCACAACAATAATCATTGTCAGTGAACCTAGACTTATTTCTGGCCCACAAATGCCACCCGACTGACAACCGAACATAATCTGACTCATAATTCCTAACACAAACCTGACCATTGAGAAGTTTTCTGTTGGATGATAATGTTTTCATGTTTGTTTTTGTATTTGATACATTTTTTTTAACATGATAAATTAATTGAACCTTTTCACATAATCGTACGTCTTACAAAGAAACAGCATCATGTAATTTCTTGAACTATATTTTTAAAATATTTTTCAGCAAATACATATATTTGAAAACAACTATTACTAGTGTTTGTTGATGCAACGTTACAAAAAATGTTGGTCTATTGTTATTAATATTGTTGATGTGGCGTTACAAGCAACATTTGTCCACCTACGGCAATGATTTTATTACTGTTAAACACAAAGCTACAGATTGTAGTGTCTACGCTGTGCCCACCACGGGTATCGAAACCCGGTTTTTAAAGTTATAAACCTTCAGACGCACCACTGCGTTACTAGGGCCTAACATCTTTAACAGCTGAACGTTTTGAAATTATAGATATTCAATTTCCTTAATATCAGCGAACCTACGAAAATAATTATAAGAAAAACACTCAATGCGATGAACCAACATTAGAGTATAATTAAATGGTGTTAAGAAATTAAAATATTAATTATCAAAGTTTGTTTTAAACAAAGAAGGAAGAAAAAATCGGTATTTTATTGGTGGAAAATAAACACGATTATATAAAAATTTATATATATTGTAAAACTTTAATATTAGGTCTATTACACTTTTAGTAGTATATTATCCAGCCCCACACGAAAAACTAGATAATGTTGGATTTAAAAACATAGTAGGCCTAATGTCTTATAACAAGTATTATTTAATACAATACTCAACACTAAAGATATATCATAATACGCACAGCTACGATCAACAGTCCTCAGTTAACTATATGCAAAACCCTACATTTGCAGAATTCGTGAAATTTGGTAAGAAATAAACGTATAATTTTATATTTCCTTGAGAATGTTCTTTCTTGTTGTTATGGTGATGTTTATTTACATTCTACACGAACAGCGTGAAGTACACGTGGGGAAAACAGAATGAGAAAAGTTTCACACATTACTGACACTTTTAAGCCTCTGGTGGTTCTTTTGTCAAGTCATTGGCATCAGGCTTACCACGTTTCAACAAAGTACTAGTTGATTTCACAACTTGCGACATACTGATTGGCATGATTTTGTGAAATTCTAAGAATTTGTCAGTGAATGTAAAATAGGATGTACAAAGTCAACCACACTGTACCTGCGATATCTTGTACAGGCGTGGCCTTTCGCCATGTACCAGTGCTTGTCATACCACCTAGGATATGATACGTGCAGTAATGGTTAAACATTATTTAAAAAAAATGTGACAGGGATCTAATTTTTGGAGAATAAAAAGAAAATTTTATTAAGAACGTTTTTTGCCGAGTTCGTGAGGTTAATAAGGTTGTAACTATTAATTAAGCGGATTTGAGGAAAATGTCTGGAAGTTCAGAAGGCAGAGAAAAAGACCTAGACCGATGAAGACGTTGACGAAAATAAACAAACAAATGCCTCATAAACACGATTGGTTACCTGGTGGTGGGGATCTGAAAATCCAAGAAATCGGATATCCCTGAGAAAACCCACTGTTACAGAACAAGCATCGAATAGTTTATCCATATCGTCAAACCTCTCAGAACTGTTATGGTGTGAACCGGATCACGTTAGATAAGCATAGTTTTTGTGGAATTTAAACGAGTTGTTTACAAACCAGAATTAGAGGACGAATTAATAATATAATATTATTTATCTACTTCAACTAATATTATTTATTATTACCATTTACTTGCACTTTAAGTAACTGTATCCATCATTCAAAATGTCCGGATACCAGAAAAATTAATGTTTCAGGAAAAGCGAGTCGTGTCTGTCTGTCTGTCATGTTTCCGAAATCCTAGCCCTCTGGTGAGTTAGCTGTAAGTTAAGTCACCTATAATTTCAATGAGAATGAACCTCTCAGTTAAATCCGTACGCACAGAAAAAAAACGGATTTATCTATTCTTTATCGAAACACAGCCTACGTAGAATTACAAAGATAAATGATCATTTCACGTTCGATTCTTCGGTTGGTATAGCGACATACCAACCTAAATAAACAAATACTACTGAAAACCACGCGACTATAATAATCCTATTGCCGAAGTTGTTTATAATTATTATTTATTCAGCAGTTTTCTTTTAATTATTCGCCTAAAAGCAGACATGAGCTATCAGCACTTTTAGTACTCGACATTTAACTGATAAACTAGAGGGAAAGCAAATAGTCCACAGCACCCACCGCCAACTCTTAGACTACTCCAGTCAAACAGTGGTGTTTGTCCGTCACTTTAGTAACGCTTCCTATATCCCAATGCGCGCAGCTCAATTTCATAGCAACGAGACACGAGCCATGGACCCATGGATCTGCGGGTTCGGTACCCTAACCACTCGCTGGGACTGGAACACTAAGTTTCATTAAATTTTAAAACTTTTGTGTTTACGTTTTTGTTTTGTTTTTAATTAGACACTTTTAAACACAAGTTCGTTGAATTGTATCAATCTTCATCATAGGTTGTAAAATAAATGAAAATAATATGATAATTGGAAAAGGATCGATCTGAATGACTGATTTTGGACAATAAGCGTTCGTTACTGTCTTTCACGGTACCTTCTAATGAATGCCATCATGGAACAATACACGTTCAATAAACTCGTGCATCTTAAAAGTGTACGTAACAGGAGAAAGATACTGTGACATCATTTTAACCCTTATAGAACAGGATAACGATACTGATATCATTAAAACCATCGTAGAACAGGATGTTTAAGGAATTATTTACATATTGTTTGTATTAAATAGTGGCACGTATTGAAAGTCCACAGTTTCGCTTTTATGTTTATTGTTAACTAAGTTAAATGTAAAGAACTAAAAACAAAAGTTAAACAGGAAATAGCCTCTGTTTAAGACGCTGAGTGTGACCAGTTGTACACGTTACCAATTATACCTGCATTCTCTTGTGTTTTGTATGGATAAACATGTACAAGGTGCATTTTAAACTAAAGACACACTGAGTGTCTCACAATTACATGGGTGTGGCTTCACATATCACATAACAAATCAATACAATCTTTGAACTCTTCCACTGGTTTCGTGAGTTCAAAGGTCACTTCGAGGACGTAACTTTACAGATAATCTAAACGTACGTAACTTGAATTATATACGTATTTCTTCAATATCTATAAACAAAAGTATAATTTTTATACAAATTAAATACGTTAAAATATATTCAGAAATAAATTAGTTTAGGCTTACCAAATGTAGTTCTAATACATTCCTTGATCATCTTTAATTAATACTTTTAATTTACTTAAAGTTTATCTATTATTATATAAAACAACTTATTTCCTTATAACATTTTGAACTTATTACAAAATATATGTCTCTTATACTCTTTTCTTTTTTATCTTTCTCACCCACAGTTCTAACTTCAAACTATACACAATATCTGTTACTACTGCCGTCTATCTTTTCTCTTCTTGAACTGATGCCAAACATTTTATAGTAAATTTGTTTTTTTACTAAAATTAATATTTTTATGTTTTATATAACGCATCGTCTAGTCGCCAAAGAAGACATGATGAATATTTAAAATTTTCATTGAAAATGTTTGTTGGTATAGTTGTTGTTTGTTTTTTCATTAAAATGTTATGTTGGTCATTACAAGTTGGTTTTGTTTGTTTTCATTACAATGTTTGTTGGTATAGTTGTTGTTTGTTTTTCATTAAAATGTTTGTTGGTATAGTTGTTGTTTGTTTTTCATTAAAATGTTTGTTGGTATAGTTGTTGTTTGTTTTTTCATTAAAATGTTTGTTGGTATAGTTGTTTGTTTTTCATTAAAATGTTTTGTTGGTAGTTGGTTGTTTGTTTTTCATTAAAATGTTTGTTGGTATAGTTGTTTGTTTGTTTTCATTAAAATATTTGTTGGTATGGTTGTTTGTTTTCATTACAATTTTTTTGTTGTAGTATGGTTGTTTGTTTATCATTACAATTTTTGTTGGTATGGTTGTTTGTTTTTCATTAAAATGTTTGTTGGTATAGTTGTTGTTTGTTTTTCATTACAATTTTTGTTGGTATGGTTGTTTGTTTTTCATTAAAATGTTTGTTGGTATAGTTGTTTTTTGGATATTTAAGAAACTTGTGTAAATTCATCCTTAACCTAAAAGTACCTGTTTCACAACATAGAAATTACATCACATATAACCATAGTTTTCTCACATCTGAAAATAGCTTTAAGATAAAACTAATTTTTAGACTTATTCAATAATTTACGTATATATATTGTTTTAAACAATAGTGTTTGGTTATTCACTGAAACTTAAAAACCTCCTAATATCATATTCGTGTTCTACTTTAACTTACTATGCTTAAAGAACCACTTGTCGAACTGGTTTTACATTATTACAATACTTACTACAAAGTATTTTTAAACCTAATGCGTCAATTCCATAACTTTAGACTTGTAACCTAGAACTTTCTCAGGAACGACAATGAAATAATTTCAAACAAGAATATTAACAACAAAATAAATGAAATAAAAACCCTACAACCCGAGCGATTTGGAAAGGTGGGCCTTTCTTCAGGTATCTCCGAAGAAATAGTTTAGCAGTGTGAGACTACAGGGAAGGCAGCTAGTCATCATCACCCACCGCCAACTCTTGGGCTACCTTTTTTCTTTTTTTTTTACAAACGTATAGTGGGATTGGTCATAGCATTATAACGACCCCACGGTTGAAAGGGTAATCATATTTCGTGGGATAGGGATTCGAACCCTCAACACTCAGGTCATTAGTCGAGCGACCTAACCACCCGGCCATACCAGGTTCAATAAAATAAGAGTTTTAAATACAAGTTCGTGTTATTGAACATTTATTGTACAGTTACAATAAAATATTGTGACGATTGAAGAAGTTGTTGTTTGGCACCTGCGAAACTGTGTGTGTGTTTTCGGATCGGTTTCTAACAAACCTGGACTTAAGACTTCTAAGACTTCTTTTATATATTCTTACAGTGAAATGTTATCGTGCCTTTTCCATTAAAACCTTTTCATTTTAACTTATGAATGTAATGACCACTACTGTTGATAAAAAAACGTATACACATTCCGAACAACAGGATAAACAACCGAGTTGCCTTCGTAGCACGTATCGCCACCTCGCGACAAACTTTATAACTTGTAAAATATGATTTTGGTATCAGGCAGTCATATGACAAATTCAAAGCGAAGAAATTATTACTGAACAAAGTTTTAGACTAATATACCGAATATGGCAGGTGACACTTTAAAACTTATTTTTAAAGCGCCATCTACCATAATCGGTAGTGCTATTCTGACAGCTTTAGAACCACGCTTCATCTATTCTTTTATAATGTGTTAAACTATTATTTCTGAACAACTTCACTCAGTAGTCATGCTTAGGTTACACGTATACACATTTTTGTATGTACACGTTACTTTAAAATCTTAGGAATTGGTCATTCACCGAAACAAATGACCATTTCTCGACTTGTTAAATCAAAGGTATCAAAGGTCAAAATGAAATTTTACTTCGGTGTTTGTACAAACGATTTTGCTCAAACTGCGAAACGCAGTGATGACTAACTGCCTTCCCTATAGATTTTCACTGCTAAATTAGGGACTGCTAGCGCAGATAGCCCTCGTATAACTTTGCGCGAGATTCAAAACAAACAAACAAATCCACACGTTTAACCTGTCGCTTCTATCTTGAAACTTCGTCCAATAAACACGAACTACAGTGGCTCTGAATCAATTCATAGTTTGGCGAGAGACAAACAACGAAACTGTTTCATCTCTCTAGTTGGTGTTTCATGATTTGTCTGAAACGTTTCACACAAGACCAAAAGCAAGTCTTTTCTGGTTCAATCTTTATTTATTATTATTTTACGTTTCTTAACTTTCAAAATATAATTTACACAAACAATGAAACATCTAATTCCGGTCTTTGGTAGCTTCGATATGCTGAAATCAAGAAATGTTTTTCTTTTCTTTATCGGCGAAAAACTTT